>NC_142796.1:25102730-25137703 GCF_049724085.1 Artemia sp. Qi Xiang Cuo | reverse complement strand
CCCACTTGCATAGCTTCGGCGCTGACTAGAGCGTGACTGCAGACAACTGTGCGGGACAACCTTGAGAAGCAAGACCCCTGGTTAAAACTATAGCCTATAAAAAGGCAGAACATTGCAATGTTTTTTCAGTAGTGGAATTGCTTTTCCTCGGATTCGGGTATTTCCCAACGTCAAGCTCCGTTTGCTCTCTTATTTTAATCAAATAATTCTTTAAAATTTATATTCATAACGAGTCGAAGGGGGTAGTCTTGTAAAAGACCCTTTGTCGGAATTTAACTCTTATTGATAGAAAAACATCTTCAAGCAATACAAAAAGCATCTAGTGACTAAAATGGTCCAAAGTTTCCACAAAGTTTCCTCCATTCAAGTGAGGGTAGAACTTTCAAAATGAGCAACTCCTGATGTATAACCCCTGGTGATGTATCAAACCTTACAAAAAACCTTATCTACCCCACGGGGAATAACTTACAACACTTCACCCGGGCTCTGGGGGTTGTTTCGACCCCTGAGTTTTGTTCTTTGATCTTTAAAATATTGTGAATAAAATGGCTATCTCAAAATTTTTATTGGATGCCTTTGGGAGAAAAAGGGCCTTAGGGGAGACTACTTGCCCCCTGATCACTCTTGACTCTTAGAAAGGGCTCTGTAAATTCCGATTTACAATCGAAAGAGACCCCTCAGAAATTTATACCAGCATCCCTTCCATAAAAACCATAAGTAACCCCGGGGCATAAAAACAACACTTACCCCAGGTTTTGGGGGGCTGTGTTATCCCTGAATTTTTGTTATATGATCATTGGTTTATTTTGAACAAAATGGCTGCATAGATATTTGATCGGACGCATTGGGAGAAAAGAGAGATAGAGGGGGGAGGGGCTAGCGGTCATTGGTTCACTTTTGACTCTTAAAAAGGGAACAGGAACTTTTGATTTCTAATCATTGGAGCCCCCTTGGAAATTTATACGACCAATTCTTCCATAAAAATTGTATGGCCCTCCCGGGCGCAAGTTACAACCCTTTCTCCGGACTGTGGAGGGGTATATTGCCCACAAGTTTTTTTTTTTTTATTTTTGGACCATTTTAAACAAACTGGCCTTCTCAAAATTTAATCAGATGCAGTTGGAGAAGCAAGGGTGTGTGGGTGGAGTGGGAGGGGAGGGGTAGATGTCATCTGATCCCTTTCGACTCATAAAAAGGCAACTAGAACTTTCAATTTCCTATCAAATGAGCCACCTCTGAAGTTTATATGACCAAATTTTCTACAAAAACCTTATACAGCCTAGTAACACAACTTAAAGCACTTGCCCCGGCCTCTGGGGGTTTGTGTCGACCCTGAAGTTTTGTTATCTAATGTTTGACGTATTTGTAACAAAATGGCTATCCCAAAGTAATATAAGACGGGTTTGCGAAAAAAGGTGTGGGGGGAGGCTAGTTGCCCTCGGATCTCTTTTACTCTTAAAAGTGAACTAGAAATTTCAAATTCCGATCAGATGAGCCGTCTCTGAAGTTTCTACGAATATCCCTTTCATAAGAGTCATATATGCCCCCAGGGCATAACTTACAACGCCGGACCCCTGGCCCTGGGGTGTTTTGTCGATACCGGAGTTTTTGTTATCTGATCTTCGAACTATTTTTAACAAAATGTCTATATCAAAATTTTTATTGTATTTATTTGAAAAAAGGGCTTGGGGAGACGCTAGTTGCCATCCGATCACTTTTTAACTTTTAAAAAAGCACTAGAACTTCCAATTTCCCATCGAATGAGTCCCCTCCAAAGTTTATACAAATACCCCTTCCATATTAAGTGCCTCTGGGAAAAAAAATAATAAACATTGGAGTTGTATGGCCTTTACTATAGGCAGCGCTATAGCGTTGCCTCTAATGCCAGGAAATCTGCCTGGACCACCATAGAAAAATACCCCTCCCCATTGAACTATCCTCTAGACAATTTAATCCTGGTGAAAATTTACTCCGGACAATTACCTTTAACATCTTCACGCGTAATTTTGATAAATAACATAGAAAGGTTATTGACTGGTTTATTGCTGTAGGGTTCTTTGTATAAACTAAATAAAAAAAAATCGACTGAAATTAATGTTGAGCCCTCCTCAATAGCTCGCTCTTGACGCAAAAGTTTGACTTTTTGTTCCAATTGATTGAGAAAGACTCCTGAAACACAAGGGCCGTTTAGTTAGAATAAAAAGCTTTTTTTAAAAGTTCCAAAATAATTTTAGCGTAAAGAGTGACCTATTGAGGAGGAGGCAACCCCCTCATGAACGTAGGATTTCAGGTGAAAAATTTTCTTAGTGCACTTTCATTTGAGAAAGACTTCAAGTTCTGTTTGTTCTCAAAAACACGCCGGAAACGCCTCCTCCGTGGAGAGGTATCCTACAAATACCCGCCCCTAGTAGAAAGTTGTTCCCGTAGGTTTTTGGAGGAAACTCCTCCACACGCCGGAAACCCCTCCTCCGTGGAAAGGTATCCTACAAATACCCGCCCCTAGTAGAAAGTTGTTCCCGTAGGTTTGTATTTTGGCTGTAGATTCTTGTCTTATAACAAGTAATACAAAAATAAAATACCTGGTTTTCAAAGCTCGGGCGTATTTTTCGAAGGATCTGGTGTATTTTTTTTTCACCTTCTGCCTAGACTGCACCATAGTATAGGTAGGTGTATACTGGTGCCAATATGAAAAAAATATATGGAATGGGCCTTTGAATAGGAATTAAATATAAAAAAAAGTTTTTTTTAACTGAAAGTAAGGAGCCACACTAAAACTTAAAACGAACAGAAATTATTCCGTATACGAAAGGGGTCATCCCCTCCTCAACATTTCCCTCTTTACGCTAAAGCTTTTTATTGATTTTAAAAATAAAGTTGTGAGACAGAGTCAAACTTAAGCGTAAAGAGCGAGAAGTTGAGGAGGGGACGTCCCCTTTTACATACGGAATAATTTCTGTTCGTTTTCAGTTTTAATATCGCTCCTTACTTTCAGTTAAAAAAACTTCGCTTTTTCATTTAATTTCGGATTGTTTTAAATTAATGCAGCTTTGATTTTGGCTCACCGTATATGAATAATTAAAACGAAATTTACATATTAATTTTACTTTTATTGGCTATATGGCTTTCTCAAAATTTTGATCTGACGGAGCTTTTGAATTAACTTACGTAACAAACTTCTATATTCGTATGTTTTTATTACATATATTAGGGGGTTTACTCCCTAGTCAATACCTGGCTCTTTACGCTAAAGTTCAAATTTTGTTCCAATTCTTTAAGAATGACCCTTAATCACAAAGGCCGTTAATTAGAATCAATAGCTCTGATGAAAGTACAAAAAAAAATTAGCATAAAGAGCGAGGTAATGACTAGGGGGCAAGTCCAATCATATACGTAATCGTTTCTGTTCGTTTTAAGTTTTGATGTTGCTCCTTACTTTCAATTGAAAAAACTGTTTTTTTTTGTTTTTCCTAAACAATGCTGGGAAATCCGACGCCCCCATCATAGCAATGTCCCTTCACACATGAAAACTTCCTCCATGGATAGATCCTCCCACGTAACCCTTCACCCCCGCCAACTATCAGAAAAATCCCCCCTGAAAACTTTCGTATGCTTCCCAATAGCATATGTAAACATTGGGCAAAGTTCATAGCTTGCAGACCTTCCCCCGGGGACAGTGGGGGATTAAGGCATTCTCAAAGACATAGTTATTGTGTTGTTCGATCAGATTGTTCGATCAAATTTTGATCAGGCGAAATTGTGAAAAAAGGGGCGTGAAAGGGGGCCTAGTTGCCCTCCAGCATTTTTGGTCACTTAAAAAAGCCACTATAACTTTTAATTTCCGTTTGATTGAGCCCTCTCTTCATGTTCTAGGACCAATGGGTCGGTACGATTACCCCTGAAAAAAAAAAAATGAACACGCATCCATGATCTATCTTCAGGCAAAAAATAAAATTTTGCACGTTTTTGCAGATATGAGCTTGAAACCTGTGTCATAGGGTTTTCTGATACGCTGAATCTGATGGTGTGATTTTCATTAAGATTAATTCACTTTTGGAGGGTGTTTTTCCCCTTTTTCAAAATCGTGTAAATTTTCGCAGGCTCGTAGCCTTTGATGAGTAATGCTAAGGTTAGTGAAATTTATATATTTTGAATGAGCATTCTAAGCCCCTTCTTTTGATATGTTTATTGACATCAAAATTTCGTTTTTTTAAAGTTTCTATTACTATGAGCCGTATCGCTTGTTTTCTTATTCGTTTTTATTACGTATATTTTGTTGCGTATATGAGGGGGGTCTCCTCCTAGTCAATATCTAGCTCTTTACGCTAAAGTTCGAATTTTGTTCGATTCACAAATCCCTGAATCACAAAGGCCATTTAATTAGAATAGATAGCACTTTTAAAAGTACTAAATTTAAAAACTTTAGCGTAGAGACCGAGGTATTGACTAGGGCGCGAACCTCCTCATATACGCAATAGTTTCTCTTCGTTTTAAGTTTTAATGTTGCTCCTTACTTTCAGTTAAAAAAACTTATTTTTGCATTTAATTTTTGATTGTTTTTTAAATAATGCTGGGAAATCTTGCGCCTTCTTCTTATAAATGTCCCTTCCCCCAAGGAAAAATCCTCCATGGGAAGATCTTCCCACGTAACCCTCTCCACTGACCCCCCTACCAGAAAAAACACCTCCTGAAAACGTCTGTATACTTCCCAATAACCCATACTATATGTAAACACTTGGCAAAGTTCATAACTTGCAGCCCTTCCCCCAGGAACTCTGGGGGATTAAGGTCATCCTTAAAGACATATTTATTATATTTTCAACTATGTTGAAATAAATGACTATCTCAAAATTTTGATTGGGTGACTTCGGGAAAAAAATGAGCGAGGGAGAGGCCCAAGTTGCCCTCCAATTTTTTTGGTCACTTAAAAAGGGCACTAAAACGTTTTAATTTCCGTTCGAATGAGCCCTCTGACGATATTCTAGGGCAACTGGATCGATGCGATCGTCCCCGGGGGAGAAAAAAAAACAACAAATAAACACGAATCCGTGATCTTTCTTCTGGCAAAAAATACAAAATTCCACATTTTTGCAGATAGGAGCTTGAAACATCTACACTAGGGTTTTCTGTTACGCTGAATCTGATGGTTTGATTTTCATTAAGATTCTATCACTTTTAGGGGGTGTTTTCCCCTTTTTTCGAAAATAAGGCAAATTTTTCCAGGCTTGTAACTTTTGATGGGTAAGACTAAACTTGATGAAATTTATATATTTGAAATCAAAATAAAATTTGATTCTTTTGACGTATCTACCACAAACTGTTTGATTGTTTTCCATTGACAACATTGTGAAACATTACTGGCTAGTTGGGTGAGTCTAAAGCTATTACCTGATTTCTGAACTATGTTCAATCTGGGCTAACCAGCTTTTCAAAAATGAATACCATATTCCAAGGCAAAACAGCTAATTTAGGGTTGAACTAACAGCTGAACCATTAAAAATTGTTAGTTTCATTAATAAAATATTCGCTTCTTCGGATAATGAATATCCGTGGTTGAATAGATTAGATTTCTAGGAAACTATACTGGGTTGCCAACTGCCGACGTCAAAAAAGAGTGCAAATCAAGGGCAAAAAAGAGTGCAAGTTGTTGAAAGCGTGTGCAAGTCAAAAAATTTGCGCGCGCGCGACTGCAGCCGCGCGCGCAGCCCCTTTCAGTGTTCTGACCATTCTTGCGCCAATTACAAATAATCATCAGTTATCCTTCGATCAATGAACATATTATCTTTAAATTTTTCAAATGTGTTTCAAATAAAGTTAGGAAATCAACCTCTGAATAATATGTAGATGATGATTATCATTCTTTTCTTTAGCTTAAAAGGTAATGCTCTGCTTGAAATTTGCAGATGTTTATTTTGATTGCTTAGATCTTTAACTGAACTATAATTGACTGAATCCAATGTTTATTTAAAGTTTTGTTTCCATTCTATCCAAACGTTTTGAAAGGACCATAAGAGGTCCAAGTAACTAGTCGTGAACTACAGCTGACTTCACGGTAGTCAAGTCAAATAGCGTACCCTAGCACAGCGAAAAAAAATGGAAGTAGAAACAAAACAGATTTATCATCCTTCAAAACAGAACACAAAATTGCGTGTTAACTGAATTTTCATTTGCATTTTGTCACGTTGTGCCTCAGTGTCACCCAGCAAATTCGGAAACCGTTGAAGAAGAGGCACAAGAGTGTCCACATCTCAAGATAAGGCAATATTTGGACTTAAAGCATTCGAGATTTTCCAACGTTAGTTCATTGTAGTCAATTCGTTTGCTTATTTGTGAGCACAATTCAGAAAAAAATTCAGACAGTTCATCTGGATGCAGTGAACC
The DNA here is from genome assembly GCF_049724085.1 of Artemia sp. Qi Xiang Cuo. Taxonomy (NCBI): domain Eukaryota; kingdom Metazoa; phylum Arthropoda; class Branchiopoda; order Anostraca; family Artemiidae; genus Artemia; species Artemia sp. Qi Xiang Cuo. Next base: position 25,131,325 of record NC_142796.1, on the reverse strand, counting down.
TGCTAAACACTCAATAGGCCAGTGTTTTTCAGGTTTCTCATGAGGCACAGTGCATTTGGTCTCAACTTTATGCAATCAAGTGCAAGAAAATGAGATGGGCTCAACCGAACTTTAAATGGATCTTGTACGCCCCCTATCCCTTCCTTTTTGACAAAGCATTTGAGGAGCAACAGATACGTCTGTCGCGAACTTTCCAAAAACCTGTGAATCCGTGTTCCCTCAGCGTGAAACTCTCTGTTTAGTGCATTGATCTTTTGTAAGACAAATGAAAGAAAATACTAATTAACTTTCACAGATGAATCACGCATAAAAGCAAGAATTTTATTGGCCTTTTCTTCGGCTCCTCTATCTCTAGCAGTCACCTTCTCCATGGTTGGTAAAGAATAAAAGGAGCGGGTTCCACTAGAAACCCGCAAGTACTAAAAACTTTAGCGCGAAGAGCGAGGTGTTGGGGAGGGGGCAATCCTCTTAAAATACTTTGTTATTTCTGTTGGTTTTAAGTTTTAATGTTGCTCCTTACTTTCAGTTGAAAAAAACTTCCTGTTTTTTTTAATAGTGTTAAAAAACCAAGGTTGATATAAGTATGCAAAAAAGGAAAAAGGTTCGGACAGGAATACTAGGCACCTTTTTTCTCCTCGTCTCTTGCACAAAATTACTTGCTTACTGTATAAGCTGTCGGGAATGTTAAAAGGGGTGATTAGTCTATTCTACAATCAGCTTTGCTTAAAATTGAGAATATAAGCACTTAGTAATTCTGCCAAGCTTTGTCCATAAGCAAAGCTTGGCAAAGACAAAGATGTTTTAAACTCAGTTCTACTTCAAATTCAGCAGGCGAAATGGATGTGGATGATTTTAATACCTGGCCACCATAGTTTCCCCCCACCCCTGCTGAAATTTGAGTCTTCAAAATCTTATCAAACCTAAGATAGGCCCGCACAATTCAAGCATCCTTCAGCCCCTATCGAACATATTTACTCATTAGGGGGATGCGGGGCTTGTAAACATCATTTCCGACGCAAATGAATGTTAAATTTGGATTCAGGATGCAACTCTGACTGTAGCGATAAGTTTGAACTTTACCCATACCCCCAAACCAATATAAAAATATATACCCTGAATTGGTATATTTGGTTGGGGTGAAGTGAATTTGCGCCAAAAACGATTATTATATTCGGAAAGAGCATAAGAAAAAGCATCGAGTGGTATGTTCACTTTATTCATAGGTCAAAAATATTAAGTGCATCCAAGCAAATTCTTGGACCCCTGGCTGGTAAGACGTTTATTTTAGAAAAAATGGCTATCAAAAGAAGATTTGGGTCATTTACACTTTAAAATGGTGCAGAGGCCTAAAGTCTTTGCAGAATTTTATCAGTTTGAGATTAGACTTTAGTAGATTCATTTTGGTTATTGCTTCTGCATCGCCCTACTTCATGCTTAATACTCATTTTTCCATTTTCATGAAGAACAGTTGGGCCCAACAGCTTTCAATTTCCTTCTATAAAACTCGATTTGAATTTACGACGTTTTCACTGGTTATCTAAGCTTTGATCTATTTCTTGGTAAATGGTTGAAAAAAACGAGAAAGATGCCTGGGGGACGGCCCAGGCATGGGCGTAGGCAGTATATTGTCTAGGGGGGGGAGGGGGGTCGATAGTGTGAGGGCGGGCCTTTTATCAACTGCTTTTCCACCCATCTGCTTTTTCAGCCATATCTAATGTAAATTTGAAGGTCTAAGGGAGGGGAGGGCAGCTGCCCCCCTCCCTACGCCCATGGCCCCAAACATAGATAACAGAGATCATACCGGCTAGCTGTTCTGTCTTTAAGATAAGATAAGATAAGATAAGGGTTTATTCCAAAAACAACACAACGCAAAAAAACAAATGACCTTCCATAAGCTAACGCTTGTTCGGAAGTATTTACCCTCTTAAAATTAACACTTATAATAACATAATAAAGAGAAAGAAGAGAAAAAAAGAGAAAAAGAGGAAAGAAAGAAAAAAAGAAGAAAAAATGAAAATCCTACACTCACTCGGCTCCTGGTCGCAATAACCAAAAATCAATACTTCACATACTCCAAAACTTCCCGCCGCTTCGTTTTCGTCCCATAAATAATAATAAATAAACGAAACAAAAAAAAAATAAAAATATATAGGAAAAACGGGTTCCGGGCAAACCTGAGAGTGACTCAACTATACCACCCATTAAACAAATTCATACAAATTCATACCTATGGAGACAAAGGGTTTTAAGGTCCCGACGGAACTCACATAGATTCACTGAACTTTTTAAAGAAACAGGCAAATTATTCCAGACAACTGGCCCCACATGACGTATTGAAAATACCGATCTAGTACTAGTAACTTGAGGTGTCCGTATATCTCTAGCATGACGAGTAGGATAATTGTGTACATCATCACCAGAAATAAATAAATTTAAAAAACACTTGGGAACCAAATTAGAAAAATACTTAAACATAAATAACCCATGGTAAAATTTTCCAAGACCTGACACAGGGATAATATTTAACTGTACATATTGGGATCTCACCGAGGTTCTCCGATTATCTCCGGACAACACTCGCAGTGCCATATTTTGTATTACACGTAACTGCTGCAAATGCACTGAAAATGTGCTAGACCATATACTCACGCAATATACTAAATACGGGTGAACTAACGGAAAATAAATCAATCTCAAAACAGAATCATGGAAAATATTTTTTAACTTTCTCATCATTCCAACATTTCTTGCAATCTTACTACTAATAAAAGAAACATGACTTTTAAAACTAAGGCAATCATCCACAATAACACCAAGGTACCGGATAGTATTTGTACGCTTAATTACATAATTCTCCATTTGCAAATCCAGAACCCAAGGGTAAAAATTTGATGATCTACCATAAATAATAAAACCTGATTTACTATGGTTTAACAAAAGCTTATTCACTCTCATCCACTTATCTATACCTAACATACCTCTTCTCATTATCTCTATTAAATCAGATTCAGTCTTTGCTGCGGCAGTAAATTGGTTATCATCTGAAAAACTAGGAATAATCACCCTACAATTAGAATGTGCTCTATCTAACAAATCCAAAACAGAAAATCGTAAGTCATTGATATAAACCAAGAATAAAAGCGGACCTAAAACAGAACCCTGTGGAACAGCATAATCAACCATTCTTTCACCAGACCTCACATTAGAAATTTCAACGCACTGGGTCCTACTTCTCAAAAAAGTTTCAAATAACTTCAACGCATTTCCTCTAATTCCACAATTTTCTAGCTTCATAATTAAAATTTCATGGTCAACTGTATCGAACGCTTTAACAATATCTAGAAAAATAGACGCCACCTTAAACCCTTGGTCCAAAGCATCATGCACAAACGTCGTCAAAAATAAAACTGCCTGCTCGGTAGACATCCCCTTACGAAAACCGAACTGATTAGAGTGGAAAAAGGAAATATTCTCCAAAAACTCAGATACTCTAGAATTAAAAAGTTTTTCTTTTAGCCTAGATATAACAGAAAGGAGGGATATCGGCCGATAATGATTCACATTTTTCATATCACCCCCTTTAAATAAAGGTCTTACTCTGGCACTTTTAAGACACTCCGGATATATACCACATTTAAAACTAGCATTAACCAGGTACAAAATTTGTTGCGATATCACAGGAAAAATTGACTTAAAAACCTTTGTTGTAATAAAGTCTGACCCGGATGCACTGTTTCGCATACCATTTACCACATCACACAATTCCTTTTCAGTAACCGGTCGCAAGTACATAGAAACGTCACTACTTTCAGGCAAAAACTGAGTAAAATCACCATCACTTGCATGCTGCTCAACAGACGACGCTAACCGGCCCCCTACACTAGAAAAGTGCTCACACATACGCTCAGTAGTTTGGCGAGTATTTTCACCATCAACAAGACTAGTAACAATTTCAGGCTTATTCGGTTTAATAACAGAATTTATAACATTCCAAGTCTTTCTCGGGTTACCCTCCGCATTTTTAAATCTATCACTCAGGTAATTTAACTTAGCCTTACGAAGTATACTATTCAACTTATTACTATACGCTTTATAAATATTTACATCGCTAATACTATTACTTAATGCGGACTTTTTATACAATTGGTGTCGCCTAGCTAGAGAAACTAGAATACTCTTCGTAACCCAAGGCTTCTTCGGCGAATCAAAATACTTACGTTTCTTCTTAACTTGACTACAAGCAACTACCGTATCCTTAATCATCGAATACCAAAGTGTAAATTTATCATTCACATCCATATCATTACTATATAAAAAATCACAATTTTTTCCTCCAAGCTGATTTTTTAACTTCGGTACATTAATAACAGGAAAACAATTTTTCGGTACTTCAGAACGCTCTGATCTTGGCCGGTTCAAAAGAGAAGGAATAGATATCAACAGACCGAAATGATCCGAAACGTCGTTTACAATGACACTCGCACTACTATATCCAGTATTTAAGTAAACGTTATCAATGAACGTAGCAGAATCATGGCTCACTCATGTACATATATTAATAGAAGACTGTCCATAACCTAGCATAGTGTTTAGATACTCCCTAACTCTAAGGTTACTATTCACAGTTCTTAAATCCAAATTAAAATCAACAAATCAAACAAGGTCTAGTTGAAATTGGTAACTTATCCAATTGCTCTTCTAAAAGTGAGCTAAACTCATCTATATTATACAAAGGGGGTCTATAAACGGCAATCATAAAACACTTAAAATTAAGCCACTGCAATTCTAACACCACACTTTCAAACACCATTTCTCGATTAACTCTTATATCATCTCTCACCTTAACCTCAAAATCATTACGCACATAAATTGCTAAGCCGCCATGTTGATGCATCTCTCTATTTTTAATGTACAGCTTATAATTACCAATCTCTAACAGAGAAGAACTATGGTTCTTCAACCAAGTCTCCGTTAAAGCTAAAACATGAGGGGTTGATTGCAGACATAACTCATTCAAAAAACTGGTATGAACTTCCAATCCCTTGACAATTTAAATGAAAAATATTAAACTCATTTTGACGACTAATAAAACTCAAATCACACAGAAACTTATAACGGGAATCAGGATTAACCTCATGAAACCCACCCACATCAAAATCTCTGTGAAGTATCCCTCCCCCAAAATCATGTAATTTCATCGAATCACTCTCAAGAAAACCCAGCCGTTCCCTACCTAAACTTGACATTCAAAATAATCAATCCGAAGGGATGGAAACCGGATTTTTGGAATGCGAAAAAATAGTAACCTTGCCATACCATGAGTGAAACGACCAAGAACCGAGAAAATCCAGACCAACAAATCCTGAAAGAAAACAAAAGATAAGAAAAACATGGACCAAAAATAATAACACAAAAAGAATCGCCAACATAGGGGACATAAATAACAAAAACAATGAATATTAATCGGACTTTGATTAGCCTGACCCACATAATTATTTACTATACTAATTACATCGAAAGAATTATTTTCAAGCTCACAAAGCCGACTCTCATGGCTTAAAAGATTCACAAAAACAGGTTTTACTTGGAGTCTATTAAAGTCACCGGATGAACCAAAAAGAAATCTTTACTAAAATCAATTGCAAAAGAAAAACCTGTCAAAGAATTGCAAACAAACAAATAACTAATTGGACAGCAGGTATTATCGGAATGAACCATTAGCACGGAAAGAGAAACAAAAATGAAAAAAATAAATAAAGTAAATAAATGAAAATTAATGAACTGTGGAAGGCATTTACAAATTAAGAAAAATACTAACAAGTCACATACTAATGCACTCATTCAAATAGTTTATTTTACGTATACGAGTTTCACCCGGAACTTTGGCTAGAACTTGTCCATGGTCAGCCGAAACAATCCCTGGGCCAAAGGTGCTACAAGCCTCATTTAACAGATCGCGTCACTTTTTGGTTAGGTTTTCAGACACAAATACACCTGACTTAATCAACTTACTTTTTACTTCAAACACTTTTCTAGCAATATCCAAGTTGGGATATTTTACCAGGATGGGGGCAATTTTGACATTATCAGTTTGAGTGGCAGGCATACGAAATCGATTAGCCTTTAAGAGGTCCATTTTTTTGAAATCTTGCAAACCCATTATTTTTGTTATCACTTCATTAAGATTATCTATCAATTCCCCATTGGGGTTTGGTTTCACAGCGTAGAGAATTTGGGTGCCAAATGAGCTATTACTCTGAAGCTGGTCAACCTTGTCTTCCACTTTAGAAATTTTATTTTCAAGCAATTTCACTGAATTATAAAGTCTTTAAAGAGTTGTTTAAATTTTTTCAAATTTAGCATCATATTCAAGGGAAATAGAATTATAAACTTCGTTCACAATATCTTCACTGATAATTTCAGAAGCTCGGCGATCTTTCATTGTGTCTGATACGACACGAGAAATGTCATTCATTAGGTTGGACTTGGTGTTCATTAGTTCCTCTTGAGTTTCATTTATTATTTCCTTTAAAGTTGATGCTGCTGCGGAAGTCGGAGTTGACGGCGCTAGGCTGGATTTTACTTTAGTTTTAGTAGGTAGAGACAGGTAGGTTTTACTCTTAGTCTTGAAAATATTATGGAATAGGCGCTCCTCTTCAAAAGCCTTATTTACATCTTTATCTGTCCTTGTACAGGCTTCTTTAAAGTGCTCATTCCAGTTGCGGATATGAGCTTCAGCTATATTATGCTCAGAGTGGGTAACGTAGCAAAAGACTAGGTATCTAGCTTGATTTTTCTGGTCTTTGGTGGTTTTAATAACTACTGATGGCCATAAGGGGTATCCCTGAAATGAAGCTAGGACAAGATCGAACTGTTTGTATTTTGCCATTTTACAATCTGCAGTTACGAAGGGGGGGGGGCACTACAGGAAACAAACTTACACAACTAAATGTTCCAAAATACCACCCCAAAGTACTCACGCTGGTAATAAGTGCTTAGTTCATTACAAAAGTTCAACAAATTTCAGCAAGGACTATCCGATTCAATTGAAAACTTGTTTAGCTCTTCACTCGTTAAACTCTGACATTGAACTCAATGTCACTTTGGCACTTAAATAGTTTAATTTTAATTTCGCTAAATACTTTTTCTATCATCATTTCATAAAAGTGTGCAAAACAGAGTGCAAAGAGCAAATAATGAGCAAAAAGAGTGCAAATCCGGTCCGTGGTGTGAAAGAGTACAATGAAAAAAAAGGTGCAATTCACTCGAAAAGTGTGCAAGTTGGCAACCCTGAAACTATGTAGTCGGGTTAGAATTTTCTGTCGGTTCACATAATGCTACTAAATAAATAAATTTTGGTTTTACAATTAGTTACCATATGTTGCAAAGTATTTTTCATAGTAAAACTTCTGAAAATAGAAAAATGTTAGTCTAAACTGGGCTTTGAAACCCAAAAAATATTTCTAATTTTGCCTTTGACAGGGTTTGTTATCTTTTCATGTTATTAATTAAAAAAAACTTTCCGAAAAAAAAATTTTTCAAAGAAAATTAAAGGCCATTTTTCTCAGCAGATAAAATTCCCTTTTAAAACTCAAACTAAACACGACCAGAAAATACACTACTGTACTATTAAAGAACAAATGAAACCCAAAACGAACAGAAATTAAATAAAAAATCATAGCAAAAACATAGAACAAGTAATATTATAAATGAATAAATAGATCCTAAAGCGAGTAATGCTTAGATTGAACATGAATATCAAGCTTAAAACGAAAAAAAATATTTTCCTATTCAAGTATAAATGAAACTTAAAACGAACAGAAATTAAATAAGCAGTCAATGCAAACAAATATACAATAGATATTAATGTAAATTAATAAATAAATCTTAAAACGAGTGAAACTGAAATTGAATATTTATATTCGTCTTTATTCGTACTTTTGTATAACTATATTCGTCTTTAACAACTTTAAAAAGAGCTAAAAAATTAAACTGAGTATTTGATGTATAATGATATTAGTTGCTGAAAGCTCATCAGTTCAAAATGTTACTTTAATTTTAATGTTTATTTTCAATATTAAGTACAAAAGAAAATAGTTGTCACGAAATTGGTTTTTATGACAAATAAATTTGTCATAATGACATGGTATATGTCATTAAACCATTGGTCATGTCACTGGTCAAATTATGACATGGTTTTAGAATAAACAATCAATGCAAACATTGTGGTGATTTTTGCTCGTTTCAAGCTTGATTTTCATATTCAATTTAAGTTTCACTCGTTTTAAGATTTATTTATTAATTTACATTAATATCTATTGTATGTTTGTTTGCATTGATTGTTAAAACCAAACCTGACAAAAGTTTCATAACTTAATTAACCATATTCATTCCAAATTTAGATTTTACAATTTCGACTTGACATAAAATAATTTAATTATAAAACTTATCATAAAAGTTTTAGTAATAGCAGTTTTAATAATAGTTAATAGCAGTTTTAGTAATAGTTAAGAAAGTACTACGTATATCAGAAATGACTCCCCTATTAACATTCCAATTAGACTATAGCTACTGGAAGGGGAATAAAGAACAGAGGAAAATTAAAAGTGAACACAGAAAAAGGAGAAAAGGGGCGCAGTAGACATAGGGAAGTTGGGTGTGGGAAATTAAGTAGAAGAAAAAGATGACAATAAAATTGCTGACTAATTATGAGCGGCTTGTCTCTAACTGGTTGGGAGCCAGAACAGGATGTAAGTTACAAGTTTAAGGTGATACTTTCTGTATCTCTGTCAAGCAGATATTCCACAGCAGAAAAATTTACTGAATGAAAGCCAGCAATTGATTCTGCGCCATATTCTTTGATAATTCTATCTTTGCCTATCTTTGATGGGCTTTCGAAATTAATTGTGCCAGTTTCTGGCCTCATTAAGGAACTGTTGCTGGATGACTTCTAAATGACCCGTATCGGAATACCAACTGTAGCGATTGAAACAGATGACATCCAAAAATTTGTGACTAAAATGGGTAATTTTGTCGTCACGGTCATTGTTTGAAAAAATTATAGTGTAGGCTATCTGTTTACAAGAGGAATAAGGGAGGAACACGATTAGACTTCCTCCTCAGAATTTGAAAATTATGATTTTAAGGTTAAAAATGTATTCTGAGGGCTGAGCATTGCAAAGTTCCTGAGCATTATTTTAATGTTAGTCGTTGGATTTTGGTATTGGATAGGTTTCTGAGTTGGGATTTTTGATTTTAGTTCTGATAATTTTGACTACACTTGTTTTTGTTTTGTTTTTCCGTGTCGTTATTTTGTTTTACTTATTTCTTCCAATTTAGATTTTTGTTTTTGTTTGTTCTCCGTGTTGTTTTGTTTTTTCATTTTAGCTGGCTTTTTTCGTTCGTGTTTTTGCTTAGAAAATGGAAAAATTATTTTTTTGAAACTTTCTTTTACAACGCTGAAGATGGAAAGTGGTTGTCCTCCCGAAATATCCATTTTGTTTCGTCCAGTATACGTATTTAATATATGCTATGCTTTACCCCCCACTCCCCTAATGTGCAAATATATTGCCCAAATTTGTTTCTAAACTATTATATTTTCATCATATTTCGTTTTATTTCATAAGCATTAACCAAACTTGACTTCTCACGTGGGAACCAACTAATTGAAAAGTACCGACATTGTGTCGAACAACCAGAGATATCTGGGTACTCTTGCATAATGCGGGCCTTTCTTAAAAGTCAAGTTTGGTTAATGGTAATGAAACAAAATAAAATAAGATGAATATATCATAGTTTAATTTTGCCTACTCTATAATGGTTAACCCGAATGGCCCGCATAATGCAAGAGTACCTATATCTGCTTTAAATCAGACCCACCAGCCAAGGATTTCAATGTTGACATCGCACTATTTTTAAGCCACGTTGCGTATTGTTTTGTTCCTGAATATTCAGTTCACTTGTGTTTTGGATCAAGCTAGAAAAATTTTCCGTATTGAAAATTCCGACAAAACAACAGTTTTGTGAATTTATTTCTTTACTTTTTCCTATAATTTCGGTTTGAGCAAATAAAACCTTGTTTTTTTGTAAATAAAGTCTTTTTGTATTTTCTAGAACAGTCAGAGAAGTTTCCTTTCAATCAGACATAACAGCCCAGGATTTCCAATGTGACTTCGCAAATTGTTTGTAATGTCACATGATTTATTGTGCGTGAACGTTAAGTTAACTTCTGTTTTGGATCGCAGTAAAAAAAAGTGGTACTTATGCATTATGCGGGCACCGTGAAAGAACTCAAGTTTGGTTAATGCAAGCTAATGAAATAAAATAAAATAGGATGAATATATAATAGTTTAGAAACAAATTTGGGCTATATATTTGCCCATTAGGAGGGTGTAAACTTTCTGTGTTCACTTCTCTGTGAATTATCTACTTCTCTGTGAAGAAAGACTTCTTCTCTTTGAGGCCTTATGGTAGCGTTGGCCTAATATCTGTATCTACCGGTGGAGGACGTCTAAAATCTCTAAACATCACATAGTTTATGCTTAGAGTATAAAATGTTTATTTGTGCATATAATACAGTGAATGTACATATGGCGAGTACAGATACGGAACTAGAACTGACTCAAATAATCCAAATTGGTAACTTATATTCAGCACAATATGCAGATACACATCCGGACATTTGACAGAATAGCTCTATTTTAATCTGTCACCTTCCAAAAATTACAGAAAATATTCAGAAGTAATATAGTTATCAAGGAAATGGGATTTGACTAGGAAATGGACCTTTTGACGGAACATTCAGAATTAGTAAAGCTATCAAGGAAATGAGATTTAAATAGTAAATGGACCTCTTGACATATATTTATAATTTTAATTATAGGTTTGAACCTAGAAAAACCCACTTCCAAAGTTTACAGATTTTCCCTGGGGTTTTCAAAGTCTTTATTTTTACAATAAAAACGATTTTCTATCCTCAAACAAAGGTACACTTAACAAGAACATAAAATAAAATACTGACACTAAAACTGAATCAACAAGACACAAGATATTATATTTGTCCAATTGGCACTTTCATTTCACTTTATATTGTCATGCTAAGTTCGCATAAAAGTCACATAGCTACACCTAATGGGAAAATTTGCACATCGTCAGAATATCTTTTGAGAGAACTTAAATTTGAACCGAACACTTAAACAAAAATGACAATCTTCAACAGAAACACAATGATATTTTCTTTTACTTTCCTTTTACCAAAGCTTTAATTCTTTTTTTTCCAAATTATTCGGTTATTTTGCTATTTATAAGATATCAAAAGGAAGTAGATACATCATTTGAGAAAGGTTGGTCACACATCATTCGCTTGTCATTTTTATCTTTCTATTTTTCCTATTTCAAAGAAAGCATTTCTCCTGTCCAGTTAATCAGCATAAAAACTAGCTACATCCTCATTTTGACTTAACATCAATTCCCAACACCGTTTGTACTGCAATAACATACTAATCTCTACTATCATCTTACTCTACTTATCTCTATAATTGTTTCAACTATAATAACTGCCTTAACCTCTATTTCCCCTTTATCTACTTCTACACTAACTAGACTAGGCTCCATTTGAACCTCATGTTGTTCGCTAGAAACGGAGCTATCCTCCATTATTTCAGAAGTTTTTACTGGAGTCTCCACTGGAAGCTGGTATGCAGATGATGTTGAATCGATTTTCCTATGCCCACGATTTTCTAATTCAAATTCTACAATTCTTGATTCCTCCGATATTGATTTATTTGTTATTGCTGGCTGCTCAAGACAATTTTGAACAACCAGAAGTTTCTCACCCGGACGTTGACGTAACCTATACCCGTTGCTGCTTTTCTCTTCTTCATTAGATTTTACTTTACTATTAGCAATATTAAATTTATTAATCATATCAATTTTTTCTTAAAAATAGGATTCAAACGTGAGAAAGTTTCTGAATCCCTTACAGGCTTTATCAGACGACCGTTTACTGTTCTCCTTACAGAAGTCCCTGAATGTTCTTGTACCAAGAATAGGGAATCTTTTAAAACTTTTAAAATTATATATGGTCCACGAAATTTAAGCTTTAAACCCTTGATTTCCCTTGGATTCTGAGCTTTATCTTGGACATAAACTAAGTCCCCTTCTCGAAAAACTGGTAGTACTACAGCATTTTTATTATATTGTATTCTTTGAGATTTTTTCTGTTTTCCTATTTGTTCATCACAAATCCAGTAAATCGTGAATAAATTCCTAACTAAATTAACCATATAATCCTCATAATTGTCAAAATAGTCAATTGAAGGCAATGATAGTTGAATATCCAAAAACGAAAGAGGCTGCCTACCAAAAATTACGTGATGTGGTGAATATTTAGTTGTGGAAGAAATAGTAGAATTTAATACATTCTGAACGAAAGGCAAATAAGTATCCCAAGAATTGGGATGATCCTGACAATAAGCATTTAATACGGATATTATTACCTTTACACGATTCTCACATAACCCATTCGATTGAGGATTATCACTTGACAAAAAATGATGTTTAATTTTTCACACATCTGTGAAATGGGATTTGAATGGAAAGACTGATGGGAATCAGTGATCAAAACTTCAAAAAGACCAAAGTATGCTATCACTGACTCGCAAAGAAAATTACACAGAGCTTCTGCTGTTATCTTCGACACAGCTTTCAGGATACAAAATTTTGAAAAATGGTCAACGTCAACTAAAATATGAAAATTTCCGTTTTCAGTAGGCCCACATAATGTGCCCCCAATGGGACCAGCAAAGTCCATCGAAAACACACGGAATGGGCATTTCGGCTCTTCATTTTTTCCCAACGTAGTTCTGACGTTCCGATGCATTTTACTCCCACGTAAGCACAAATTACAGTTCTCGCAATGCTCTCGAACTTTTGCACCCATTCTATCAAACACAAAGATACGGCTCACTCGATCTAATGTCTTCTCCATAGACATGTGACCACCAATGAGTAAGTTATCATGAGCCAGTTTTATTGCCGAATCTACTAGGACACTTGGCAAGACTATTTTAGCTGTTCTAGGGATCTCTTTGTCCTTGCCAACGCCTCCTAGCAGATAACAATAAAGAACACCTTCCTTCAGAAACAGGCCGTCAAAAATTTTCAACAGCCAAGACACAAAATTGTTATCTGTCATTCCCCCTGGCACGGAACTCTTTTCCGCCCTGACGACTATTTTCCATGGTACGAAACCTGACAGATTATGACAGAAAATGACAGATTAATCGACTTATCATTCTCATTATTCAAGAAAGTCAATGTATTAGTCCGGAAATCAAGATTTGAGCCTATTTCTCGGAGTATATCCCAGCCAAGAATAACATCAAAGCCTAAGCCTGGGACCACCAAAAATTCCCAAGAAATTTTTCATGAATTATTTTCTTCAAAAATTGTAACATCCAAAACTACTTTTAATGAAGTAGGAATTGCCTTCGAATTTCTACCAATGGGTTTTATTCTAGCCAAAGACGGCTCAGCTTTCACCTTTTGTTTGTCAAATATCTCAAAAAGTCTTTCATCTATCAAAGATTTATGACAACCAGGGTCTACGAAAGCTTGACACTCAATACTATTAACAATAACTTTTTTCATAATAGGGTACTAAGTTTAACCTAATCCCATATAACAAAAATACTCGCAATAAGGGGAATTTTCAACTTTGCCAGATATCGCCCCCTCTTGGTCAATCTGGCCTACTTGTTTTCCTGTAACATGCCCGGCTTCGCAGGGGAGGCTCCAGACGATTGAGCTTGAAAACGATTCATACATTCATAGGCTCTATGATCCAAACTACCACACACAAAACAGGCACCCCTCTCATGCTTGTAATTCCGCTTGTAACAAAACTTGGCACTATGTCCCCTTTTCCCACAACTGTTACGAACTCTACTCGGGCACTCAGCCGCTAAATGACTGAAGCTCTGACAGTTATAACATTGTCTATTGGCGGGAACAACACTTTTATCTCGAGGGGACACATCACCATAGGTTTTACTCAAATCTGAGTTCCTATAACTATTTTTTTCCCTAAAATTTCTACCTATGTTCCTATTTTGACCCCTACCTCCTGCACTAAAATATCTCCCCCTCCCCTGGTCTTGTTTTACGACAGGCCAGTTCTGAAGGAGTCCTTCCTTCTGTCCCGTCCAACGAAATTCAGTATCTACCGTGGCTGATAAAAATTCCTGCCTTTCTTCACCAATTGCATTTTCAATAGCTTCAAAACACTGCGCATCTTAAACGCTTCAGAAAGGGAATTATGATCATCCTGGTGTTCTAATAAATATTTCTTAATATTTAGTCTCGAGCCTTCAATAAAACAATCCAGGCCTATACTATCAGGAAAACCTACTGATCCGCCACATCCAGATCGATATGATTTTGTGGCAATCTCCACCCTCTTATAAAATTGACACTGTTTCATTGGATGATTGCCTCAATTCAGCTAAATCTTTGAATTTCTTTCCAGCTGTCTTTCTTGGTAAATATGCCTGCGTCATTTCCTTTTCCAGCTCCTCTAAATTAATAATATTGGAGGAATCTCTATCCTCAAAAAAATTAAGTAATGGCCCTGTTACTCTAATCGGTATTGCATCTATCACCTGCGAGTCTGACCAGCCTAGCAATGTTTTTACCCTTCTCAATTGGCTAAAAAAGGTTTTATAAATTTTGCATTTTCAAGAACTGGAATATTTCCCAGGGTATTCATTACTGACCCAATTACTCTTTGATTCAAATTCTCCTTGTTGCTCTTATCCTCAATAGGTTTATCTGTTATATCATCCTTAGAATTATCCCCCATATTTACACTACTTCTCATAGTGGCACTTTCTTTGGCCAGTAAATTACCCACAGTAGTCAAAAATTTTACGATTGAAGTGGGATTATAATCCTAACTTGAAGAATCAAAATTCAAAGGGATATTTAAACCTTTACTTCTTATTTCTTTCAAAAAGGATGAAGCAATATCTTTGTTAAATTCAGGATCTAAAATTGGAATTGCGCTCATTTTAAACGAGAAGAAAAAAAAATAGTAGTAAAACAAATTAATTAAGTCAACGCTGTAAAAAAAAGGAAAAATCGTTATTCAACACTCCTAACAGATTTCCTACTCGCGTGCGAACTTTAAATGCATGACTTGCTTTCGTGCATTGTCGACGTTCTTCACTTTTTCTCAAAAACTGGAGCTGGAACCTTAAATTGAAGCGGGAACCTGGAACTGAAGCTGGAACGGAACTGGAATCTTTGACGATGCAAACGTCAACAATGTTTTTAACTTCCGACGTCAAACGATGAAAAGTTTTTTTAGCATGTATCAATAACACAATTGTGCCCAAACCAAAACGGCTTTCAGCAGATAGTCTCTACGCCTCCATTACAGTTCAAAAAGATGAATTTTAACAAAATTGGAAGGTTAAGAAACTTACGACGACAATGTAGGTGACGGGGCTCAAAAGAAAATGTTAACTTGATATGTAACAATTGCAGATTGAAATGGTATGAACTGCAATCCTCTCCGGCAAAAACCGCTGCACCACTTTGTAAACTTTCTGTGTTCACTTCTCTGTGAATTATCTACTTCTCTGTGAAGTAAGACTTCCTCTCTTTGGGGCCTTATGGTCGCGCTGGCCTATTATATAGGTTCTACCGGTGTAGGATGTCTAGAATTTCTAACCATCACATAGTTTATGTTTAGAGTATAAAATGTTTATTTGTACATATAATACAGTGAATGTACATATGGCGAGTACAGATACGGAATTAGAACTGACTCAACTAATCTAAATTGGTAACTTATATTCAGCACAATATGCAGATACACATCCGGACATTTGACAGAATAGCTCTATTTTAATCTGTCACCTTCAAAAAATTACAGAAAATATTCAGAATTAATATAGTTATCAAGGAAATGGGATTTGACTAGGAAATGGACCTTTTGACGGAATATTCAGAATTAATATAGCTATCAAGGAAATGAGACTTAACTAGGGAATGGACCTTTCGACAGATATTTAGAATTTTAATTATAGGTTTCAACCTAGAAAAACCCACTTCCAAAGTTCACGGTGGGGGGGGGGAGGTTAAGGCATAGCATTAAATTTTTAAACTAACTTAACCTAGGTACCGTTCCCCTCCCTTAAACCCCTAAAAACAATCGTTTAAATATTGTAAATATTTGCAATCGATTTAGGTCTTGCAAATAGCCGTTTGATGGGTTTTGTCGGATGACTGTAGCATTTCCCGTTTGACATTCCACATACAGTATAAAGCGGTGGAAGGAGCCACGCCTATTTTATTATAAATTATTAATTAAGTAAACATAGCTTATACTAGAGATTAAATAAAAAAAAACAAGTTTTTTAAACTGAAAGTAAGGAGCGACATTAAAACTTAAAACGAACAGAAATTATTCCGTATATGAAAGGAGCTGTCCCCTCCAATACGCCTCGCTCTTCACGCTAAAGTTTTTATTGTTTTAAAAAATAAAGTTGTGAGACAGAGTCGAACTTTAGTATAAAGAGCGCGGCGTTGAGGAGGGGACAGCCTCTTTCATAAACGGAATAATTTCTGTTAATTTTAAGTTTAATGTCGCTCCTTACTTTCGGATTAAAAAACTTGTTTTTTTTATTTAATTTCTGATCGTTTTTTAGTTAATGCAGCTTTTATTTTGGCTCACCGTCATTGAATAAGTAAACAATATTTGCATAAAAATTTTACTTTTACTTTTCTAATTTGGTTCTGACGTAATTTACAAATTAACTTACCTAACGAACTTCTATATTCGTATATTTTTCTTCTGGCAAAAAATACAAAGTTGCAGATTTTTGCAGATATGAGCTTGAAACCTATGTAATAGGGTTTTCTGATACCCTAAATCTGACGGTGTGATTTTCATTAAAATTCTTTCACTTGTAGGGGATGTTTTCCCCCTCTTTAAAAATCAGGTAAATTTTCTCAGGCTCGTCGCCTTTGATACTAAACTTAATAAAATGTATATATTTAGAATCAGCATTATAAGCCCGTTATTTTGACCCATTTAATGACATTAAAATTCCGTTTTTAAATGTTTCAATTACTATTGAGCCGTATCGCTTGTTTTTTTTTTATATTGTTTTTTTTATTACGTTTATGTCATTACGTATATGGGGGAGTTCTCCCTTTAGTCAATAATACGCTCTTTTGGTTAACATTTAATTTTTTTTTAATTCAAAAACCCCTGAATAACAAAGGCCGTTTATTAATTATAATATACAGCTCTTTTGAAATAAATAAAAAAAACTGTAGCGCAAATAGGGATGTATTGACATGGGGAGAACCCACTGAGATACGTAATAATTTCTGTTTGTTTTAAGTTCTAATGTTGCTTCTTCCTTTCAGTTGAAATAGCTTGTTTTTTTTAAATTTATTTTCTGATCGTTTTTTAAATAATGCTTGGAAATCCGGTGCCCATAGAAATGTCACTAACCCCAAAGAAGCATCCTCCACGGACAGATTTTCCCGAGTAACCCCCTCCTACAGCCCCCCCCCCTCACCAGAAAAAAATCCGTCCTGAAAATGTATGTATAATTCCCAATAACCAATAGGATATGTAAGCAATGGGCCAAGTTCATAACTTGTAGCCCTTCCCCTGGGAACTGTGGGGGATTACGTCATCCTAAAAGACATATTATTAGATGTTCGACTATGCTGAACAAAATGGCTATCTCAAAGTTTTAATTGGGTGACTTTGAGAAAAAAATGAGCGTGGGAGGGGGCCTAGTTACCCTCCATTTTTTTTGGTCACTTAAAAAGGGCACTAGAACTTTTAATTTCCGTTCTAATGGGCACTCCTATGATATTCTAGGACCAGTGGTTCAATTCGATTACCCCTGGGGAAAAGAAAAAAAAAAAACAAAAACAAATAAACACGCATCAGTGATCTTTATTCTGGCAAAAAATGGAAAATTTCACATTTTTGTAGATAGGAGCTTGAAAACTCTACAGTAGGGTTCTCTAATACGCTGAATATGATGGTGTGATTTTCATTAAGGTTCTATAACTTTTAGGGGTCTTTCTCCCTTTTTTCGAAAATCAGCCAAATTTTCTCAGGCTCGTAACTTTTAATGGGTAAGACTAAACTTGATGAAACTTATATATTTGAAATCAAAATTAAAATCTGGTTCTTTTGATGTATCTATTGGTATCAAAATTCCGTTTTTTAGAGTTTCGGTTAGCATTGAGCCGGATCGCTCCTTACTTACAGTTCGTTACCACGAACTGCATGATGGTCTGTCAGGATAAATCGATACATCAGATGCACTGGACTCACAATCAGTTAGTGGGTCAAACAAGCGTGTTTACTGAAATACACTAAGAGAGTACTTAATGATATGAAAATCATGAAGTTTATTGATTGGCGCATTTAAGTAGGGTCAAGGTCTGTTGGCAGGATGCTAAACCAATCATCAAAAATACCAGATTTAATAAAAGAACACACTGACAAACCATCAGTTATTTTATAGTTAAAATTTCCTATAACGACACGATACTTATCTAAATGGCAAATTTTAGAAAGGCAATAACACTTGTTTCTCACGCGTAGACATAAAGACGAGCTCTGAACAGTCTGGTAGTCTGTGAGAAGATGAACGTTTACAATAGCTTACCTTTATATACAGATAGCAAGGAAAAAATAATAGAGGGTAGCACTACCATTTAAGAAGCAACCTTTGGAGGTGGGCCGTCTTGAGCATTGAGATACTCTTACATCTTTTTTCATGAAGAAATGCTGGTACCCCTTCCCCCACTGTTTATAATTTCAGGACTTGTTTATGTCACCCAGCCTGTCAGGCTAGGCTCGCCAAAATATTTCTTCAATCAAGGAAAAACCCAGTCACAAATTAAACTTACAGGACATATTTTTTTAGAAGTGTCACCTGTACTTTTAACTTACATCCTGTCCTGTTACCCAACCAGCTACAGACAAGCCATTCATAAATAGTCAGCAATTTTATTGTCATCTTTTTCTTTTACTTAACCTCCCACACACAACTTTCCGACGTCCACTTCTTCTGCTTTTCACTTTTTCTGTGTTCATATTTTCTTTTCCTCTGTTCTTTATTCCCCTTCCAGTAGCTATAGTCTAATTGGCAGGGGCGTAGTGCCAACATTTTTATTGGGGAAGGGGGCAAGAATTTTATTCGAGCGCTACTGAAGAAAAGTTACTATTTACCGAAAACGCTACTAGGTTAGTTTCAAAACATGACACATTACATAATAAACAATAAAAGCACATTAGATAAACCCAAGATTAAGTACTGCTGATCAAGCTTTTACTAAAATTATCAGCAATGAGTTGCTGCAGGTGACATTAGTATAGTTTAAAAAATCTTTTGCGTGGGCTAAGGTGAATTTCATTTACATTCGGCTTTTTTCAGCAGGCTTCACCCATAATGTTGCAGAACACATCCCCCCTCCACTTTCCCAACATCCCATCCCAGCACAGGATGCTCAATTTTTCAGTTGAACAAGGACCATTTGAACAGCCCCATGTATTGTACTATTCAGTTACACGCAATTTTGAAGAGATTTTGACACTGTAAGATTAAATTGTGTTGGTGCATTATAACTAAACCAGCGCTATACACTAAATAAGTCAACTTCGTTTAATGATAATTAAACAAAATAAAACAATTTTAATATATAATATTTTATAAACAATTTTGCGCAAAAAATTTGCACATTAGGGGGTGGTTGTTGGGGTATAGCATAGCATATATTAAATACATAACCTGAACTAACCTAGGTACCTGACCTCCCCCTAAACCCCCACAAACAATCGTTTAAATATTATACACTCAATCAGAAACCACGCTCTGTAATCACTGTAGATAGCATATAGCCGTTTGACGGGTTTCGTGTGTGCATTCCTTGTGCAATCTATAGCAATGGTTTAGTTATAATGCACCAGTGCCGATAAAATTCGTTTGTTCTGAACTTTACTATGCGGTATTCATTGTTATATGAATGAGGATAAAAAATGGATCTAATGAGGATCAAATGGAGGGAAAATGTCCAAATGAAGAGCCCAATTATCTAGCTAGCATTAGTAGTCACAACAGTGAATGCAGGGAAGATGTAGAGACTAAAATAGCCAAAGTGTCAGTCATTTTTTTGCAATTGAAAAGTTTGACAGAACAGCAAGTCCAATTTCAAACAGTTCAGGGTAACAAACTGTAAGTTAGGAGCTATTCAGCCCAAAAGTAAACAAAACTTTACACAATGGAGCTTTGATAAAAATAGATAAATCAAAAGGATTTATATACTGATGCTGAAAAAAGAGGATTATATAAAAAAGGATAGAAAAATGATTATATACTTTTTATACTGATTCGAAACATATAAAATTCATCAAGTCTAATGTTAACCGTCGTAAGCTGCGAATCTGAAAATTTGCCCAATTTTAAAAATAGGGTGAAAACACCCCCTCCCCCCCCCAAAAAAAAACAGGAATCTATTTGTGTACCTTATCTTATTTGAGTCCTTAGTTTTATATATTTTTTAGTGAAAAGTTTTTTTTTTAATGAAAATAAGAAGCAACATTAAACCTCAAAACGAACAGAAATTATTCCGTTTACGAGGGGGGTAGCCCCCTCTTCAATACCTTACTCTTTACACTAAAACTTTTAGCACTTTTAAAAAAGCTTCCTATTCTAATTAAACTGCTCTTGTGTTTCAGGTGCCGTTCTTAAGAAATTAAGACAAACAGTCAAACTTTGGCGTACAGAACATGGTATTTAGGAAAGGGCAACACCTCTTCTATTGGATTATTTAATTAAATTCTGGTTGTCCTCCAAATAATGACGGTAAAACGGAATCACCCTCCATGAAAAGTTTCCTCCCCTCACGGGAAAATACTCCGTGGAAATTTCTTCCCGCGTAAAATACACCCCCCCCCCATGAAATTCCTTCCTGACAATTCTATCCTGGCTAAAAATCCCATCCCCTGTAAAATTTCTTGCTGACAATTTAGTCATAAAAATTCTCCTTAGCATACTTTCATTTGTAAAGACTAAATCCTAATTGTTTTTCTCGTCACTCCGGAATTTCCCGCTTCCATGTAAATTTTTTGCGGGACGCTGATCAATGCCAACACGCTGAAAATAGCCCCCGGATCATTCCTGCACAAGATCTCCACATGCAAAAGTGGGTTGGCAATGAGAATGTGAGACAAATAGAAAACATTTCGAATAGGAATTCGGTCAAATCTCCCCAGTGCAAAATTTCCCCTGAAAAGATCACCCTCAAAAATTTTCCCTTCCTACAAAAAAATCCTCCCCGTTGAAAATCCCCCCACAGAAACTTCATCCCCCCATAAATTGTCTGTATACTTACCAATAACAAATCCTATAGGCGTACTTAAACACAGGGAAATTTCATGACTTACAAACCTTTCAATATTTTTTGTCACTTCAACTAGGCACTAGGACTTTTAATTTCTGCTTGAATGAGCCCTTTCCCGATATTCTGGGACTATAGGTTTAATCCGATCACCCGTGAGGAAACAAACCAAAAACAAATAAACACGTACTCGTGATCTTTCTTCTTGCAAAAAGTACAGACTTCCACCTTTTTTGATGGTGGGAGCTTTAAACTTCTACAATAGGGTTATCGGATACGCTGAAATTGATGTTGTCATTTTCATTAATTTTTTTCAACATTTAGAGGGTATTTCCCTCTTTTATGAGAATCAGGCTTTTGATGGGTTGCACTAAACTTAATGAACCTTATATGCTCCACACCATCATAACAAGCTGGTTCTTTTGATATGCCGCGCATATTGACATCAAAGTTCTGTTTTTTAGAGTTTCAGTCACTATTGAGCAGCGCCATTCCTTACTTTCTCTTCTCTAACACGAACTGTTTGATTCTGAACAAGCCTTTGGTTGAGACGCAAGAAGACTTTAGTCAAGGTACTATCCTTCTATGGTATACCGGACTAATACATTAAAATGATTAGTGCTATGCAGGAGAATTTTTTTTTTTAAATAAAGTTTTCTGATGAAAGTAAACAGCAAAGTTGAAACATAAAACGAACAAAAATTGCTACTTGATATTTTACACAACGTATTTTTGGAAAACTGCTTCAAATAAATCGGCTCATTTCCAAATATTCGTAGAATTGTGAAAAACTAGCACTTTACTTGTGCTACAATAACACATGGTAAATTAAAAAAAAAAAAAAAAAAAAAAAAAAAAAACCTTTGAAATTTTAATTTTTAACGAGAGCATCTTGCTTGGTAATAATCTCTAAAAATGCATATACAAATCCTACCGGATTCCATTCCAGTGAGAGTGTGAAATCCAACCTTTTCACCTAAATAATTATGACTTATTATGCCTAGAAAAATTTTGATTCTATCACCCTACACAACTGCTTAAAAGAATGTGGGTTTGCCAAGGAAACAGAAAACACAACAAGGTCATCAAAGTCATGAGATTTAACGGAATTCATCCCCTTAGATAAAGAGTGTGGACTTCTGCTAAACTCACCTTCGAGAATTTGTTGTTCACAAGGACGGAGAAATCACTGTCCACGGTGCTTTAACCGATCCCGAATTGTTGACTCTTAAAGATGGGGGCGAGGAAGCTATAGAATAAAAGCCACTTGCTCCATTCACAATGAGCCAGACGTGACTATTCATCAATAACCTACGTTCCTGTGCTCTTAGAACAGAAACAAGTGATAATTTCTTCATAGCTTTCACCATCATTGAAAATGAATTGAACAATGTAAGATGGAAGTCGCTCCATAAAAAAGAAATCACAAACTATTTTATAAAATAATTTTTTGGCTCCAATGGTTTTTAACCTACTCCATGGACATATGCGATTAAGAAGTGGATATAGGAGGTCACATGTATGTTTTTACATACATGTGATTATGTATTTTCAATACAGTATTTTTTTTTATTTGAAATTCTTCCTTGTCCCTTCTTGATTCTTTGAAATTTTGTTAGGTTGAACATCTCGGTAATTTGAACTTTTCTCTGGTCCCATCAGTTTCAAATTAATGAGAGTCAGTGGTATTATGCAAAAATCCAGGACACGCGGAATAAAGCCCGCATCGAAATCTCAAAGCCACTGTTGATAAACAGGTTTCCGCTTCATAGTAAGATATTGCTCACTCCCTGAATGAAGATTTAAACTTTAGTTTTTTGGGGTTTAGGGGGACTAAAAGGTAGCTAGGTTAGGTTACTTATTTAACATAGGCTATGCTTTAACCCCTCGCCCCCAAAGTACAAATATAAAGGCTAAATTTATTCATAAACTATTATACTTTAATCCTATTTTGTTTTATTTCATGATCATTAACTAAACTTCACCTTTTAACGGTGTCCTAGATTTCAGAACAGTTGCGAGTTGACTGTGTTGAACCTAATATTTTTCGATGTTTCTCAACATTTAATGAATTATTCAAAAAATTAAATTCTTATCTCATTTCTTCTTTAATTTTCCATAAGTAGATAGTCTTTTCGTAATTACTTTCCTTTTTTTTTCAATTATATCTTATTTTGTTGCTGTAGGCATCGGAACAGGGAGTATCAGTTTGACACTCCATGTAAGTTTAAGTGTAATTTTTTTAAATGTCTGAAAATACCAGGGATTTCAGTTCGAAGCGGAGAATTAACCTGCTATAAAAAAAAGCTATATTTTACTGGGCAATTCTAAAATAAAAATATGACATATGCAGTGAGGGTGGGTTTTGATCATTGGCCTGTAGAAATCGGAAGATCCTCGCAATATCTCACTTTATGCGGCATTTGAGATCTACAGAAGTTGTTGATCAAGGAAAGATGGACTGACGATGTACTCAAATGATCTACGCCCAACATAATATTCTTTGCTCTAATATGTTTTCTAACGCTCAATCCTAATTAAATATACCTAAGCATGATAAAAAAAAAAAAATATAATACTTTATAAATTAACAAAAAAAAACCGTTTAGCACTGGGCTAATGACCGAACAACTAGAGCAGTAGGTCAAACAAGTGCCAGTGAAGCTTCTGGGAATGGATTCAGAGCTTAAAATATATCCTTGAAGTTTCAAATGTGTTTTTGTTCATGTCTGATTTTCTTTTATTCTAGTTTTTATAGATAATAGATTAAAATTGAATGCATAATTGAATAAATGATATAGTAAAGTATTTGATCTCTATGCTAAGATTTCTTGTCTTTCCAAATTTTGATAAATACGTCAGTAAAAATTAAGTTTTTTTTGTTCCTTGAGACTTTCTTGTTCCTAACAACCAATAATTCTAAAAAGCTTTGTCTTATTTTCCCTCACCGCTACTCGGGTTTATCTTCCCCCTGTAAATATCGGTGTCAGCCCCCATGCCGCATTCACTGGTGAGTGTCTTTAACCTAGGCAAATACACAGGGGAGCCTTGACATTACCCCCCCCCCCCTCCAAAAACAAAGTTGGGAAAAAATGTCAACTATCCTAGGCAGTGCGGTAGCGCTGCCTATGACAGTTGCACTTTACTGGAAACTTTACTGAAAATTTGCACTTTACTGAAAAAATACAAAAAAATGTGCATTGTCAGTTTAACATACACATACTGATGTTTAGTAATCAAAATGTTAATATTATTTGATTTACTAAAGTCATAAAAATAAAAGCATTTATATTTTTTTCAGTAAAGTGCAAATTATGTTCTGGCCTTGGGAAGGCATAAGAGTTTCGCGCCAAACGTATGTTAATTTCTGTTCGTTTTTAGTTTGACTCGGTTATTTATTTTAATTTATGTTCGTTTTGGGTTTCATTGATTTATCGATGCTGATTTGTGATAGTTTCACGCTTGGCAGATTCTTTGATTTTATTTTTCCTCATTTTTTGTTTAATGGAGTTCTTTACTTTTCTTTGAAAAAATTAATTTATGAAAAGTTTTTTAAATTAATAGTCTATATCAAGGCAAAATACTAATGGTAGGATTAAAATTACCCCCTCTCTTCCGAAAATAAAGTTAGAAAAAATTGTCAATTATAGTCTATATAAAGCAGTTAAGATATATTGTAGAAAAATATCACCAGCTCTTGATGTACAAGGTCTATAAAGACTATTCAAATACCATTAACCGTTCCTGCGGTATTGCAGATACGCTGTTATGACAACCTTGATGTACCTGTTTTTTGATTTAGTTCAACATACTCCTAAAAGTGCCCTGAAAATATCAATTTAATGCCCTGAGATATTGCAGATACACCCTTTTGACTACCTGGATTCTGAAAGTGTCTTGTGATTTAGTTCAATATCCTTTTAGTATTCCTTGAAGTTTCAACTTGATAACCTTGGCCGTTCCTGATATTTTCATTATAAGCTCTTTTTACGACCTGGATTTATATAATAGTTTCTGATTTAGTTCACGACTCACCTCATTATTCCCTGACAGTTTCAACTTAATGCCCGTAGCTGTTCCTGAGATATTGCAGATACGTCCTTATAATAACCTGGGTGCACATGGTGTCTTTTGATTTGGTATAACATCCCCCTCAGCAGTCCCTGAAATCCACCTTAATACCCTTGTTCTTTCCTGACCAACCTTTGGTTTACACTGCTGCCCTTCCCAATGATGAGCCTAGCATGAAATCAATGAGCAAATTGCTTAATTTACAACCCTTCCCTAGGGGGGCTATGGGGAATAGAGCATCCTTAGATGGAGAGTTATTAGAGCTTTTGACTATTTTATACAAAATTGCTATTTACGAAAGCGTTAAGAGAAGAAGGGGGGCGGATAGGGCATGCAAAAATGACATGGGGTCCCATGCTCTTCAAGGACTTTTCAACATGCCCTGAAAGTATCAACTTAACACCCTTATCCGTTTCAGAACTAATGCTGAAGTGCCCTTTTGAAAAAAAACATGAATAGAGAGTTTTTTTTATTTTGCTCAGCGACCCTTCAACATTTCTTAAAAGTAGTCAAAGTCGGAACTAGTGGCAGTTGCAGACCCTCTAGTATTAGCAGCAGCGACACTGACAGATTCAAGTTAATACCCTTATCCACTCCTAAGATATTGCAGATTCCTTCTTTTGATAGTCCGAATGCAAACAGTGTCCTTTATTTAGTTTAGCATCCAGACAATTCCCTGAAACTTCGTCTTGACACCCTTAACTTTTTGGACGCACCCAGGATCAAACATTCCGCTTTTGCAACGGTAAATCTTGTATGTAAACAATGGGAAAATTGTTGAACAAAATATATTTTTTCCAATTTTGATCAGTGGTGACGAGGGGGCCTTCACATAAGGTAAGTGGGGATGGCATGGCGGCCCTATAAAAATCCCTGGAACGTGATTTGAGAGTTTGAACTTAATATCCTTAGCCATCCCTGAGTTGTTGCTGATATGCCCTTTTGACAACCAATAGGCAGTGTATTTTTATTTTGTTCAATATCCCCCTCGACATTCCCTGAAAGTAGTCACAGGTAAAATAAATCGCAGTCACAGTTGCAAGAAGTCAGAGGTGCAAGTAATCGTCGTCCCAATTAATCTCAGTCGCAGTTGCAAGTAGTTACAATCACAGTAGCAGCAGTAGTGGCTCTAAAAGTTTCAAGTTAAAACCCTTGCCCGTTCCTAGGAAATTGCATATACACCTTTGTGATAACCTGGATGCAGACAATGTCTTTTGATTTAAGAAACCTACCCCTCTGTGTTCCATGAAATTTCACCTTAAGAGCATAAGTTTTTACAGACAAAATCGGGATTAAATACCCGCCCCCCTTTCCTTACATAAAGTCCTGGTTTCAATAAATGGCACAATAGAAAATTTCCATTCCTTACCCCATGAGTGTTTGCGGGGGGTATGGTTTTCCTGAAAGCATGATTTTTATAACTGTTTACAATTTTAAAGAAAATGGCTCTAGAAAGAGCGGGTGGTCAATCACCTATCCAGGTTCAACCCCCCCCCAACATGCCCTGAAAGTTTCTACCCTGAGCCGTTCTTAGAGCTATTACAATCGTTTTATAACCCTCCTGAATATGAAGTGGTTTGATTTAGTTCAAAGTTTCCTAAAGCTTTTTTTTCATGCTGACGAATGGTCTGTGAAGCGCAAGTACCGACCTTCTGGTTTTATACCTTCGGTCGGAAGTACAATGCGTGGTTGGGGCCAAAATCATCCGATTCTTCCCGTTTTCCCTCAGATTTCTCAAGGTACCCGTTTGGAGCTGTGCCGACTCTTGACAAAGCTTGCAGTCAAACCACTGCCACTCGTTCCAAACTAAATAACAAGCGAAACCAGGATCCGAACCCCCGTCCTCACGGACAACGAAATTCAAGTTTCGCGCGCTAACCATTCGGCTAGGATGGCCGAAGGTTTCCTGAAAGTTACACCTTAATATCCCAAGTCTTTCGGAGACCCGGGGTTAAGCATGTTCCTTTTCCCAATCTCAAACTTTATATATATATGTAAGCATTCAGTAATTTACAAGTCTTGGCCCAGGGACTGTAAGGGGGTAATGTTTTCCCGAAGCCATAGTTGTTTGACCTTTAAACTATTTTAAACAAGATGACAATTTTGATCAGATTTGTTTGTGAAGAGAGCAGCTAGAAAGGGCAAGTGGCCCTCAAAATGGCTCACAAAACTAAAGGCTATCCGAACTACCCTTACTGTATGCCTATCTACCTTAATTCTACCCTAGTATGATACGCCACCATCAACAAGGAAAAACAATCATTATGATACAACTCTGGAAAGCTAAGCCAGCTTTGCCTCTCACAGATACTATCTGTCTTAGCTTCACTGTAATTACTCTTACCTCTCAAGTCTTTCTTAACAACTTGACAAGCTGTTTTTTGAAGTTTGAGACCACTTTTCAACATTCTCCTCACCATGCTCTAAATGTTTTACGTTAAGGTCCATAGCTGGTCAGACATCATTACACACACGCATTTTTGATAAATTAGATGGCTATAGTATCTTATAATTTAGTTCAACACATCCCTCAATAGTCCCCGAAGTTTTACCTTAAAACTCCTAACCTTTTTGGACACCTTTACATTGCATAATTTATTAAATTCATTGCCCCGGGGCTGTATCGGGCCTGACATACCAGGCAGCAAAGCTATTAGACCTTTTGAGCATCTTGAACAAAATGTTTTTCAAAATTTTAATAGGGGTTGAGGAGAGGCGGCTTCTAAAAACGACAAATCTTACCCAAAGAGAGTTAAAACATGAGCAAGTGCAAATTCAAAGATAACCAATGAGTTTTTCAATTTTTGAAAGGCTAAACGGAATTTGAACCACACATTTTGAAAAATAGCACTAAAGAATTTTTTGCCAATTTACCCAAGAAAATATCAATTTTGGTCAAATGAAATTAGAAATACAATAGAAAACCAAATACATATTTTACAGTGTTATATTCTTGTTATGTACCCCAATTTTCTAGAATTTAAGCCCCCAATGTTAAAACAAGGCTCCAGAGTATGATATACATACCGCTGTGACCGTTTCTTCATAAACCGTTAAAATCAGAGATATTGAATGACTCATTT
>NC_142796.1:25013516-25102230 GCF_049724085.1 Artemia sp. Qi Xiang Cuo | reverse complement strand
GAGTTTTCGGAGAGGAGGAAGGGAGGGGGGGCTCGGCTTTTCATTTGGGATAAGACCATGAAAACAGGCTTACATAAACAGCCTTACATAATCAAAAGCATGCCCACTCGTATTCTTAAAACAAAAGTTTGACATGTTCACAATATCAAAATTATTGCTTACAACTTAAACAAATAAAATTCCTTAAGCTTAGTATCACAGGCAGCGCAATAGCGCTTGCTAAGTAGAAATCGATGTTGGCACAATGCACAATTTTTTTTTTCTTGGTCTTAGGCCATGGCACTTTGTATCGAAGGAGTTGTCGTAGAAACTTCAAAAAGGGCTCATTCGATTGGAAATCGGAATGTCAAAAGTGGTCCTTTTTAATAGTCAAAAGTGATCGGAGGGCAACTAGCCCCCCCCCAGCCCATCATTCCCCGAAACACATCCAATCAAAATTTTGAGATAGCCATATGTTCAACATAGTTGATTTCCAGATAGAAAATATGTTTTTGAGGAGGTCACTCCCCCACAACCCTCAGGGCAAAGATTTTAAGCTATGCCCTGGGGGGCATATAAGAACTGTTGGCACACTATATTATTTACTATTAGGCTTGTTATTTAGCACTCAGGTCTTACATCTAAGATCTTACATCTTTCTGCAAAGATTATCGTTTTTTAACTCATCTTTGTTCTAAGATCTTACAGCTCATTGATGTTAACAAAAAGTGTGAAGACTGCCACTGTTCTGCCATATAGAACAATGATGAGAGAACTTTGATGATCTACTCATCATTGTTCTCAGACTGCTGATCAGAGCAGAATGATGAAAGACGTTTGCACAAAAACAACCAAAGATGTATGATGTTTGTTCAAAGAATTCACTTTTAAGTATTTTCTGACAAAATATTTAAGATCTTAGCACATTTATGAGTTAAAAAACGCCCCTATTTTTTCCCTTTAGACCAGGGCACTTCGTATCAAAGAACTAGTCGTTGAAACTTCCAAAAGGGTTCATTCGATTGAAAATTAGAGGGACTTGTGCCCTTTTTAATAGTCAAAAGTGATTGGAGGGAAACTAACGCCCCCTACATGCCCACCCTTTTCCGAAACGCATCCAAACAAAATTTTGAGATAGCCATTTTATTCAGCATAGTAGATTTCCAGATAGAAATTATGTTTTTGTTTTTATGTTTTTGTAAGTTATGCACTGGGGGCATATAAGGTTTATATAGAAGGCGTTGTCGTAGAAACTTCAAAAAAGACTCATTCGATTGGAAATTGAAAGGGCTAGTGTCCTTTTTAATAGTTGAAAGTGATTGGAGGGCAATGAACCTCTCTTCCTAAATCCACCATGTCCCCAAGCAAATCCAATCTAAATTATGAGATAACCTTTTTGTTCAACATAGTCGAAAGTTTCCAAAATTTGGTCTTTGAGGATGAAAGCTCTCCCCAGAGCTCTCAGGGCATGGATTGTAAGTTATGAAATCTTTGTCATAGAAACTTGAAAAAGGGCTCATTCGATTGGAAATTCAAAGGTCTAGTGCCCTTTTTAATAGTTGAAAGTGATTTGAGGACAACTAACCCCCCTCTCACGCCCACCTTTTCCCCAAACACATCCAATCAAAATTTTTAGATAGCCATTTTGTTCAGCGTCATTGGATTTCCAGATAGAAAGTATGTTTTTGAGGAGGACACTCCCCCACAGGTCTCAGGGCATAGGTTGTAAGTTATGCCCTGGGGGCATATTAGGTTTTTTATAGAAAGTATTGTCATAGAAACTTCAAAACAGGCTCATTCGATTGGAAATTCAAAGGTCCAGTGCCCTTTTTAATAGTCAAAAGCAATTTGAGGGCAACTAACCCCCCTCTCATGCCCACCTTTTCCCAAAACACATCCAATGAAAATTTTAAGATAGACATTTTGTTCAACAGAGTTGTAAGTTCTCGAAATTAGGTCTTTGAGGATGACAACCCTCCACAGCCCTCAAAGCAAGGGTTGTAAGTTAAGCCCTGTGGGCATATAAGGAACGCGTTGTCATAGAAACTTCAAAAAGGGTTCATTCAATTGGAAATTGAAATGGCTAGTGCCCTTTTTAATAAACGAAAGTGATTGGAAGGCAACTAACATCCCTTCCACGCCCACCATTTCCCCAAAAACATCTAATCGAAATTAGGAGATAGCCATTTTTTCCATGCAGTTTAAAGTTCAGGAAACTACACCTTTGATTAGATCACTCCCCCCACAGTCTTCAGGGTAAGGGTTATAAGTTATGCCCAGGGGGCAATAGTGCCCTTTTTAATAGTCTCAAAAGTGATCTGAGGGCAACTAACCCACCTTTTCCCCAAACACATCCAATCAAAATTTTTAGAAAGCCATTTTAGTCAACGTAGTAGAAATTTTGGAAATTAGGTCTTTAGGGATGACAAAGCCTCCACCCCTGTAGCCCTTAGGGCAAGGGTTGTAAGTTATGCCCTGAGGGCATATAAGGTTTTTATAGAAAGCAATGTTACAGAAACTCCAAAAATGGATCATTCAATTAGAACTTGAAAGGGCTAGTTCCCTTTTGATAGCCAAAAGTGATTGGAAGGCAACTAAGACCCCTCTCAGGCCCACCATTTCCCAAAACACATCCGATCACAATTTTGAGATATCCATTTTGTTCAACACAGTCAAAAGTTCTGAAAATTAGGCCTTTTAGGATGATAACCCCATCAGAGCCCTCAGTGCACGGGTTGTAAGTTATGCCCTGGAGCATATAAGGTTTACATATGAAGTTGTTGTAGAAATTTAAAAAAGGGCTCATTTGATTGGAAATTGAAATTGCCCTTTTTAATAGTTAAAAGTGAGTGGATAGTAATTATCCCCCCTCACACACCCACCATTTCCCAAGACATATTCAATCAAAGTTTAGAGATAGCCATTTTGTTCAACGTAATATAAAATTCTGGAAATCATTTATTTATAGATGGCAAACCCCCCTGAGCCTCCAGGGCACAAGTTGCAAGTTATGCCCTGGGGGCATATGAGGTTTTTGTAGATAAGGTTTGCTGAAAAACTTGAATAGGGGCTCATTCAATTGGACATTGAGAGGGCTAGTGCCCTCTTTAACAGTTGAAAGTGACTAGAGGGTAACTAACCCCCTCTCATGCCCACCAGTCCCCCAAAGACATCCACTCACAATTTTCAGATAGACATTTTGTTAAATGTTGCAGACGGTTCTGAGCCTTAGGTCTTGGAGGATGACACCCCCCAGCCCTCAGGGCCAGGGTTGCATGTTATGTCTTGGGGGCGTATAAGGTTTTTATTGATGGCATTGTCGTAAAACTTTAGAAGGGCTCTTTTTATTTGAAATAGATAGGGCTAGTGGCTTTTTAACAGTTGAGAGTGATTGAAGAGTAACTAACGCCCCTCTCACGCCCACCATTTTCCCAAACCCATCCAATCAAATTTTCAAGATAGCCATTTTGTTTAACTTAGTTGAAAGTTCTGGAAATTAGGTCTTAAAGGAGGGCAACCACCCTTCCAGCCTATAGTATAAGGGTTGTAGTTTGTGCCTTGGAGTCATATAAGGTATATGAAATCGAAAGGCCTTGTGCCCTTTTTAATAGTTAAAAGTTATTGGAAGGTGTGACATTTTTATAGTAAAGATAAATGTGGCTATAATGTATTATTTTGTTATTGTTGTTGTTTAGACCAGGGCCCGTCATATTGAAGTTGTTGCAGGAGCTTCAAAATGTGCTCATTTTGTTGAAAATAGAAAGGGCTTATCCCCTTTTTAATAGTCGAAAGTGATTGGAGGGAAACTAATCCCCCTTCCATGCCCACCCTCCCATTTGCCTTTATGTTTAAAAACTAAATGTTGCCTTAAGATTAAATCACCCAAAATGCACTGTGTTAATTCTAATTCCCAATGAGGCATCTCAGCAGTATCCCAAGAACGACTGAAGGTATTTTTGTTCAAACTTTTGGGGCTACTTCTGCTCTTAAAACTTAACCAAATCAAAATAGCGTAAGTGTATCCAAGCTATCAAAGAAAGGAAACAGATTTTTTTGCGAATAGTATCAAGTTTTACATTTCAGGTCAGCTAGAGGAGGTATGAAACTAAATTAAATACCACTATTTGTGTCCAGATATTTAAGTGTGTATGTTGTTAAAAATTGCTGAAAATTTTTCTCCAGCATACAAATAGCAGGCCAAACTATAAATTCTTAAAAAACGAAAAGGTTTAAAGCGTTAATTTATGTTTCACTGAAAAGACTATTTCAATATAAAACAAAAAGAAATTAATTAAAAAAACTTTTTCACAAAATAAGTTTTTCAAAGAAAAGTAAAGAACTCTCGTTAAACAAAAAATGAGCAAAAATCAAATCAAATAATCTAACAAGCATGAAACTACCACAAATCAGAATCGATAAATAAATGAAACCCAAAACGAACAGAAATTACAATAAATAACCGAGTCAAACTCCAAACGAGCAGAAATTAACATAACTTGGGCTCAAAACCCCTATGCCTTCCCAAGGCCATAATATAATTTGCACTTTACTGAAAAAACACAAATGACTGTGGATTGTCAGTTTAACTTATATTTAGTTATCCAAATGTAAATATAATTTGATTGATTAAAGTTATGAAAGTAAAAACATTTATATTTTTTTCAGTAAAGGGCAAATTGTGTGCCCAAGGGCTATGGCCTTGGGAAGGCATAGGAGTCTTGCGCCCTACTTGTGTTAATTTCTGATCGTTTTGAGCTTGACTTAGTCATTTATTGTAATTAAATAGAAAAAACAAGTTTTTTTTTAACTGAAAGTAAGGAATGACGTTAAAATTTAAAACGAACAGAATTCTATAACTTTTGGGGGTCTTCCCCCTTTTTTCAAAAATCAGGCAAATTTTCTCAGGCGTGTAACTTTTGATGGGTAAGATTAAATTTGATGAAAGTTATATATTTGAATACAGCATTGAAATCTGATTCTTTTGATGTATCTATTGGTATCAAAAACCCGTTTTCTAGAGTTTCAGTTACTATTGAGCTGGGTCACTCCTTACTTACAGTTTGTTACCACGAACTGTTTGATTTCTGTTTGTTTCGGGTTTCATTTATTTATCAAAGCTGATTTGTGGTAGTTTCATGCTTGGTAGATTATTTGATTTTATTTTTGCTTTTTTTGCTCCTTTTTGTTTAATGGAGTTCTTTACTTTTCTTTGAAAAACTTGTTTTGTGAGTTTTTTTAATTAATTACCCATAACTGACTAAAAGCCAGAGAAAAATTTGTCTAATTTTCTAAAAAGGAGGGATACCCCCCAAAATAATAATAATCTCAATGAAAATCGCATCTTTAGATTCAGCATATCACAAAACCCTACTGTAGAGGTTTCAAGCTCCTGTCGGCAGAATGTGGATTTTTTTTTTAGAAGAAGGCTAAGAGTGCATGTTTATTCATTTTTTTTTCTAGGGGTGATCATACTGAACCAATGATTCTGGAACATTGGGAGATTACCTATTTGAAATAAAAATTAAATGTTTTAGCACCCAAAAAGATAGAAGGGCAAAAATCCCCCCCCCACTTTCCCCCAAATAATAATAAATTTGGCCACAATGTTTAGTATTTTTAATTTGTAAGCAAACAGATATTTTTCAGGGGGAGGGGGGTGGGTTGTACTTCAGTTGAGTTTCCATGGGATAATTTTCCATGCAGAGGGTAATTCCCAGGGGTGAGCCTTCCAGGGAAAATTTTACACTGGGGGGATTTGATAGGATCCCTATACTAAATTCTTGTTAATTGTCTTACTTTCTCTTTGCCTACACAATTTTGCATGTGGATATGTTCGGGAGAGAATTATTAATGTGTTTGGATTTCCGGGAAATAATTTCCATGGAAAGGGGGATTTCCGTGATTGAAAAAATTATTAGAACTTCTAAGCATTTTTCAAATAAAAGTATGCTAAGGAGAATTTTTCAAGCTGAATCTTCTGCAAGAAATTTTGCAAAGGGGGAGGGGATTTCAGTGAGATTAGAATTACCTGGAAGGAATTTTAGGAGGGTGTGTTTTATGTGGGAGAAAATTTCCACAGAAAAATTTCTTGTGAGGGGAGGGAATTTCTTACGGATGGTGAGCCAGATTTTCCAGTATTATTTGAAAATGATCAGAAATCAACTAAAAAACACAAGTTTTTTTACAACAGACAGTAAGGAGCAACATTAAAACTCAAAACGAACAGGAATTATTTTGTATATGCCCAGGTTGCCCCCCCCCCTCCTCAATACCTTGCTGTTTACGCTAAGGTTGTCTGTTTGTATCAATTTTATAATAACAACTTCTGAAATGCACGGGCGGTTTAATTACAATAGAAAGCTTTTTTTGAAATTCAGAATTTGAGAAATTTCATTTTACTTACTTGCCAAATGAATAAATAGAATCAATGAATGATTTCAGTAGATAGCCTAGAACAGTGCCATGAAAATATGCAAATTACCCTCAAACCATGCTTTTTCTTTTGATTTGTGTCTCATATACATCTGCTAGGAGACAATTAATCTTAAATGACTGTTTTAAGCTGCCAGGCAGCAAAAAAATTTGGGATTGGCAGTCAGAAGTGTCTTTTTCCTGTGCATTTTTCTTTTTTCATATTTTTATTTAAGATGGTTTCTGAAAATTAGGATAGAGGAAGAAGCAAGGAAAGTCTGGATGGGGGAGACTGCCCCCTCCCAAAACAACTATGGACTCTGCTTAAGCACAAATAATTTTGAGCTGACTTCATAAATTGATGACAACAATTATTTTATTATTGAAATGTCTAATAACTAATGTGCATTTCTGGGAAGTTTGAAGAGATGCTATATAAACCAAATAGCGCATTTTTGGAAAAAGAAACAGGAAAATAGAAAAAAAAACAACCATAAAGAAAAAACTGTTCTTTTTTATGTAAAAAGTAGTGCAATAGTACTACACTTTCTCAAAGATGTTACATTTTGAGAAAAGTACTGCCCATGACAAGTGGCAACCCTGACAAGAAGTTAACAAATTCCTAAAAGCTAACATTTTCAGATTGGAGACCCATTTATTTTCTGGACACAAAAAAAAAAAATCTTTGTGTCAAGCAAACCAGCATTATTGATCACCAAATATTTCATTCAAAAGCAGTATGCCTGGACACTGGCCAAAATGCTAGAAACATGCATGTTTTTAGGTGATAAAATTAAAAAGTTGAACAAATATATATAAAACAGAAGAATAATGCCAATATTATCTTTCTAATAATAAACAAAAATGTATCAAGTGTACTTTTTTTTCTTTAAGTTTTAAGTGTTAAAAATAAAGTTGTTTTCTGTTTTACAACAAAAAAAAAAACAGAAACAGAAATATATATTATTTTTTTAATTTACCTGTCCTATTTTATTAAATACCTGTTTTTTTCTGTTTCTTCCAAAAAACAGAACAGTGCCCATGCTTACTTTCATCAATATAATAGAAGAAATAAATAATGGATC
This sequence comes from Artemia sp. Qi Xiang Cuo, assembly GCF_049724085.1. Lineage (NCBI taxonomy): Eukaryota > Metazoa > Arthropoda > Branchiopoda > Anostraca > Artemiidae > Artemia > Artemia sp. Qi Xiang Cuo. Next base: position 25,094,755 of record NC_142796.1, on the reverse strand, counting down.
AATATAGTAACTTGTAGGTGCAAGTTTGCAGAAATTCTCAACACAGATAAAAACAACAAACAAATTTAACAAGACAACTCATAATCATAGTAATATAACATAAAAAACCAAGGTGAAATGAAAGAATGGAAAGAGAAATGAGGTTCCATATTTGATCTAAATATTAGAAATATTTATAATTTTTAATGTTACAGAATAATCAGGACAACAATGCTTGATTATAGTCTCAGAGCAAGGTATGATTAGAACAACTTAATGGCAGCATAAAATGGATCCAATTACAGGTAAGCTTCTTCCTTGAAATGCAACTTTCCATCTGAAGTAAATACATGTATCACACCAAACTTGCAAATGATGTTACAGCTTGTATACCACCAAGGTAGTAGCTACATTATTGTTGCGCTGCTTGTGATGAGAGTCTGGATGAAGAATCTAGTGCAATGAACTGTGACATTTGTAAACAATGGCTTTCCATCGATTGCCTTGAAATTAGCAAACCCGAGTATAATTTTCTGATAAAAATGACATGGAGAATAGGTTGCAAATGGAAGTGTCCCGTTTGTAAGGGTACTGCCCATAGTGGTGCTAGTGCAGCCGAAATACAAGCAATAGTTAACAAAATCCTTAAACCACTTGAACCTGTAATAACCGCTGTACAGGACCTAGATATTAAAATCAAGAATGCAGTTAAACAGTCATTTAGTGAATTTAAACAAGAGTTCAAGAAAGACATTGATGCCAAGTTCAAGGATGTGGAGACTCGTATTACTTCGCTTGAAGAAGCCCCGGGGGTGCTAGTAATCCTGATCTGTTACAAAAGCTAATCAAATCTCAAGTAGAATCTCTTAAAGATGAAATGAACCAGCAACTCGAGAGCCACGTGAGAAAATTGATCGCTGAAGATAGAGACAAACAAAGACGCAAATTAAATATCCTAGCATTCGGAGTATTGCCGCTACCCAATGATGAGACATTCATTAGTGACTTCTTATGTAACGAATACGGACTACAGCGGATAGCTGTAAAAAATGTTCGGCGCCTCGTCAGTCCCAATCACTCTAGGAATGAAAATGATTTGCGTAAGGCGAGCCCCATTATTTTTTCGGTTGATGAATTAAAAATTAAGAAAGTGATCCTGCAAAAGTCATATGAGAGAAAAGGAACAAGCCAAATTCAGTTTAGAAATGATGTTTCAAAAGCCGACCGTATAAAGAGAACAAAGCTGTATGAAGTACTTCATGCGCGACAAGCTAATGGTGAAGAAAACCTAGTCATTCGAGGCAACAGAATTGTTCCAAAAAACGTGCCCACCTCCATTGCAGCACCAGCTGCAATGGACACGATCTAGATAATTCTCAAAGAAATATAGATAGTAGTGTAAATAGCCCTGTGTCTTCTAATGTTGAAATAAGTACTATTGATGAATCAAGTGAATCTTTTTACAGTGCGAGATCAGTAAGCTGTATCCTTTCTGAGCAGACTGTTTTCATGAGTGACGTTTCAAACCACAGCAGCATAGAGTCTGAGGAATGTAATGATCTGGATAATAGCCTGAATAAAAGTTGCACGCATTGGATGAACAATGGTCTGAAAGTTGTCTTCAGTAACGTAGATTGTTTAACGTCAAAGCTCCATGAGATAAAATATGCCGTTTTGACGGAAAAAGCAGACATTTAAGCTTTCTGCGAGATTAAACCTAAATGGACCAAACTTCTCTTGGAGATACCCAGATCCAGATACCCGACTATTCCTTGGTCACCAACTTATCTAGAGAAGGAGGAAGAGGAATAGCCGTGTACATCCGAAGCTCTCTGAAGGTAGGAAGCATAGATATTAATACAGATTATGAACCATATATTGAACAAGTGTGGATATCTGTCCTCCTGCCTTCTGGGCCATTTTACATTGGTTGCATGTATAGAAGCCCCAGTTCCCCTAGCCTTGAATCCTCTTTACTTGCTATGAGGACTTCAATTGATATTAAAATGAAGCTACGAGGAAACATAATTATTGTTGGTGATTTCAATCTCCCAAATATTCAATGGGTCAACGGATTTGTTTTTTCTGAAAATAGTTTAATAAGTCCATTCCTGGAGTGCCTATTTAATCATTCTTTGTACCAGGCAGTTAACTTCCCGACAAGATATAGAAATAGCCAGAACCCTTCACTACTTGATCTACAACTAGCAAAAGACCAAGAGTCTACAATAAGCATCAAGCCCCTACCACCATTTGGAGCTAGTGACCACATTGTCATAAGTTGCAGTTTTAGACTGTATCCCCAAAGACTAGAATTTACAAAACACGTGTACACTGATTACAGTCTAATTTGTCAGGAACTGACTCAATGTGATTGGTCTTTCATTGAGAATACAGATGTGGAAGAGTCAAGGACAACTATGAAAAGAATATTACTGAAGGCTATTGAAAATCACTCTTCTGCAAAATGGAAAAGGAAACCAATAACCCTCCCGTATATTACAAAAGAAATAAAAATGGCTAGGAACAGAAAAAAGAAATACTGGAAGCTGTACACAAAGAATCAAAAACCAGGCTGACTATTACACAAAATATAAGCAGGCGCGAAACAAGCTTAGAAGTCTCTCCAGAAATATCACCGAGAAGTATGAGGAATCAGTGGCAGCTGCAACAAAAACTAACCCTAAGAAATTTTGGAGGTATGTGTCATCGGGTAAGCCTGGAAGGCATTCTGTCACTCAACTTGCACAAGATGGATCTAAAATCTGCGACCCAAGGAAGATAGCTAATGCATTAAATAAGCAGTTTATTTCAGTATTCACAGTTGCAGATAATGCCCCACTTCCAGACCCCCCGCAGTACGAAATTCAAAAAAGTATGCCGCCCCTTAATATTACTAAAGTAGATGTAGAGACTCGACTAAAGAAGAGTAACCCAAATAAATCAACAGGACCTGACGGAGTGCCCCCTCGGCTCTTAAAGGAGACGTATGCAGTACTATCACATCCTCTCACCCTACTATTCCTAAAGTCCCTAAATACTAAATCTATTCCACAAGACTGGAAGGAAGCTTACATTACACCTGTTCATAAGGGAAGCAGCAGAGATGAAGCCAGCAACTATCGACCAATTAGTCTCTCCTCGGGAGTGGGAAAACTTCTTGAAGGCATAGTTAATTCAGCCATTATTGAACACCTAAATGCGAACAAGCTACTATCTCCTAGCCAGCATGGCTTCCGCCCCAGTCAATCAGTTGATACTAACCTCATTGACGCTTACGAGCATGTCACAGAACTTATGGACACAGGATCCCCAGTTGATATGATATTATTAGACTTAGCGAAAGCGTTTGATAAAGTATGTCATAGGAGGCTAAATTCTAAACTCCACGCAATAGGCCTCCACGATGAAGTCATAAATTGGACGATGCAATTTCTTACCAACAGGAAGCAGGTGGTAAGAGTATTTGGGGATGGTGGATCAATTTTCTTCTCAGAATCAGCAGATGTAGAAAGCGGAGTACCCCAAGGCACTGTTTTGGGCCCAACTCTATTCAACATCTATATTAATGATGCATCTTCAATCATAAAGAATAAGATATGCTTATATGCTGATGATTCCAAAATAATCGGTCCGATTTATGACCCCCAAAGTACCAAAGACATCCAAGCAGATCTTAACGCACTCTCAATGTGGGCAAAAACCTGGCGACTAGAATTTAATATCCAGAAATGCAAGGTCATACACTTTGGAGCAAACAACCCTCTCAGCCAGTATTTTATGGAATCCAATTGTGGTTTTAAACAGCCACTTACAACCAGTCACTGCGAAAAAGATCTGGGAGTCTTGGTTGATAACAAGCTCAAATTCAACTTACACATGCAGTTTGCAGTAGCCAAAGCCAACCAAACTCTTGGTATAATAAAGAGAACATTCTGCAGTAGAACTCCAGCAGTGATTACTAAGCTCCTAAAGGGCCTGACCCAACCAAAATTAGAATTTGGGATGTCCATTGCCACGCCAGTTAACAAGCTTGACCAATCGATTATGGAATCGGTGCAGCGGAGAGCAACGAAATGCATAAGGAGTTTTCAAAATTTGCCATATTCTACCAGACTTCAGAGGCTCAAAATACCATCTCTCACATACCGACGTAAGCGAGGAGATGTATAGATGACATTCAAATTGATCTGCAACCACGATATCATCCCTGACTTATTCCAGTTAGATAGTTCGTCAAGAACAAGAGGGCACCCCCTAAAGCTCTACCGGAAATGCGCTAATACCAGGCTGCGAAACAAATTTTTCTCCAACCATGTGGTTGGCTTATGGAATTCCCTTAGCCAGAATGCAGTCATGTCCCCTAATACTGAAGCCTTCAAGTCAGCTGTTGACAGAGATTGGTGCAGCAAGCCATGGCGCACAGTTTGGGATGCGCCCGATGAGCTGAGCCACCATCATCATTGACCGGCGTCTACAGGATTTGTCCTTATCGCTGGCTAGTGCGATTTAAGGTAATTTAAGGTAAAGGTAATATATAATTTAGGCTGTATATTTGCACACTAGGGGGGGGGGGGGGTGGGGGTTAAGTATAGCGGGGCTGCATGCAATAAGTAACCTAACCTAAATAAACCAAAATACCAACTAAATATTTATTAAAACATAGCTAGGCCTACACTGTAGTTTTCCACTGAGTCAAAGCTAATTGTCTCCATATACAAACAGCAATAAACCAGTTGTTGTATGATTTTATAGATTCAGATTCTCGAGTGTGTAGTGGCTAACAGATAAGTACCCGATTTTTTTTTAACTTTGGCAAAGCCAAAAGTTAATCTGAATAAAAACTGATCAGAAATATCGAAATCGATATATCGATTATCGAATATCGAAAGTAAAAATATCGATATTTTGATATAGGCCTATCGTTTGATCAAATTATTGACCAACACTATCCCCAAGTCTCTTTCACAATCAGTGTGTGATATGACTGAGACAGTGTTTGGTTTTGCTAATTTAAGGGTGCCATTGATGTTTTTTGGCTCCTATTATGTAGAATGATAAAATTCATACAGACAACAGTCTAACATCCAGAATTTTACCAGCTAGCCTACAGGCTAGGTCTATTTACGCTAGGCTCTCTATTCTTACCTAAAGGTGGATTCGCCTTAGCTGCAGACAATTCCATGGTTCAAAATTACTTCACAAGTAGTGGATTGCAAATGAAGCAATAGAATAGATATTTATTCAGATGTTAATGACTGCCTGATGAAATTACAAGATTGGTAACCGGAAAGCAAGGCTATAATCTTTTCTTCGCGTTTTGAATTTTCTTGGGAACAAATTGTTGATCGACAATAGTTGCGGTCGTTTTCGCCCAACCTCGTTCTTTGTTTTAACACTATTTTTACCACGGTATATCCACGGGTTTAAACACAAATGCCGTTTTTTTTTCACTATTCCAAAAACGTCATTTTAACTGAAAAAACGCCCTATAACAATTATAGGGCTCCCACGGCGTCAATAAAGTTAATAAATCTGTCCACAAAGTAAATTAACCGTTTATTAGCCTGTTTTGAAGTTTCTACGACAACGCCTTCTATAAAAACCTTATATGCCCCCAGGGCATAATTTAAAAGCCTTGCCCTGAGGGTTGTGAGGGAGTGTCCTCCTCAAAAACATATTTTCTATCTGGAAAACAACTACGCTGAACAAAATGGCTATCACAAAATTTTGATTGGAGGTGTTTGGGGGAATGATGGGCGGGGGGGGGGGCTAGTTGCCCTCCAATCACTTTCGACTATCAAAAAGAGTACTAGCCGTTTGAATTTCCAATCCAATGAGCCTGTTTAGCAGTTTCTACGACAACGCCTTGTCCTTCTAAAAAACATATTTTATATATGGAAATCAAATACGCTGAAAAAAATGGCTATCTAAACATTTTTATTTGAATCAAAGCCACATAGTCAAAGCCATTCTGATTTCCAGAGATACAATTTGTTTTTGAGAAGGACACTCCCCCAAAAACCTCAGGGCACGGATTTTAAGTTCTGCCTTGGGGTCACACAAGGTTTCTATAGAAGGTGTTGTCGTTGAAACGTCGAAAAGGGTTCATTCTATTAGAAATTGGAGTGGCTAATGCCCTTTTTAATAGTCGAAAGTGATTGGAGGGACATTAGTCCCCCCGCCCCCCCGCCCCTCATTCTCCCAAACACATCCAAACAAAAATTTGGGATAGCCAGTTTTTTCAGCGTAGTTGATTTCCAGAGATAAAACTTATTTTTGAGGAGGACACTCCCCCACAATCCTCAGGGCAAGGATTATAAGTTATGCCCTGGGGGCACACAAGGTTTTTATTGAAATTTTTCTCGTAGAAACTTGAAAAGGTGCTCATTCAATTTGAAATTCAAAGGACTAGTACCCTTTTTAATAGTCGAGAGTGATTTGAGGGCAACTAACCCCCCTGTCACGCCCACCTTTTCCCCAAACACACCCAATCAAAATTTTTAGATAGCCATTTTATGCAACGTAGTTGAAAGTTTCGTCGCTATCCAATCACTTTCAACTATTAAAAAAGGGACTAGCCCTTTCAATTTCGGAATGAGCCCTTTTGAAGTTTCTATGACAACGCTTTCAATAAAAACTTTATATGCCCCCAGGGCATAAATTACAACCCTTGCCCCGAGGGCTTTGGGGGGAGGGGTTGTCATCCTAAAAGACCTACTTCCCAAAACTTTCAACTACGTTGTATAAAATTGCTATCTCAAAATTTAGATTGGCTGTGTTTGGGGAAAAGACGTGTTTGAGAGGGGGATTAGTTGCCCTCAAATCACTTTCGACTATTAAAAAGGGTACTAGTCCTTTGAATTCCAAATCGAATGAGCGCCTATTCAAATTTTTACGACAAACTTTTCAATAAAAACCTTACATACCCCAAGGAAATAACTTATTCTCCTTACCTTGAGGGTGATGGGGGAATGATGGGTGGGGGGGGGGCTTGTTTCCCTCCAAACACTTTTGACTATTAAAAAGTGCACTAGCCCTTTGAATTTCCCGTCGAATTTCGAAAATCCAGTCGAACAAAATTTCCAGTCGAAAATCCAGTCGAACAAAGATTTAAAAAAAAACCTTATATGCCCCCAGGGCATAACTTATAATCCTTGCCCTGAGAGTTGTGGGGGGAGTGTCCTCATCAAAAATATGTTTTCTATCTGTAAATAAACTACCCTGAACAAAATGGCTATCTAAAAATTTGTATTGGATGTGTTTGGGGGAATGATGGGTGTGGGGGAGGCTAGTTGCGTTCCAATCACTTTCGACTATTAAAAAGGGCACTATCCCTTTGAATTTCCAGTCGAATGAGCTTATATTGAAGTTCCTACGACAACACCTTCTTTAAAAACCTTATATAACCCCAGGGCATAACTAAAAACCCTTGCCCTGAGAAATGTCGGGGAGTGTCCTCCTCAAAAAAATATTTTCTATGTGGAAATCAACTACGCTGAACAAAATAGATACCTAAGAATTTTAATTGGATGTGTTTGGCGGAAGTAAGGGCGTGGGGGGGGCGAGTGACCCTCCAATTACTTTAGACTATTAAAAGGGTACCAGCCCATTGAATTTCCAATCGAATGAGCCTGTTTTGAAGTTTCTACGACAACGCCGTCTCTAAAAACCTTATATGCCCCCAGGGCATAACTTAAAACCCTTGCCTAGTTGCCCTCCGGTCACTGTCGACTATTCAAAAGGGCACTAGCCCTTTGTATTTCCTATTGAATGAGCCTGTTTTGAAGTTTCTACGACAACGCCTTCTATACGAACCTTATATGCCCCCAGGGCATAATTTAAAACCCTTGCCCTGAGGGCTGTGAGGGAGTGTCCTCCTCAAAAACATATTTTCTATCAGGAAAACAACTACGCTGAACAACATGGCTATCTGAAAATTTTGATTTGATGTGTTTGGGGGGAATGATGGGCGGGGAGGGGGGGATATTTGCCCTCCAATCACTTTCGACTATTAAAAAGAGTACTAGCCCTTTGAATTTCCAATCAAATGAGCCTGTTTAGCAGTTTCTACGACAACGCCTTGTCCGTCTCAAAAACATATTTTCTATCTGGAAATCAACGCTGAACAAAATAGCTATCTCAACATTTTGATTTGAGTCAAAGCCACGTAGTCAAAGCCATTTTCATTTCCAGATAGAAAATATGTTTTTGAGAAGAACACTCCCCCAAAACCGTCCGGGCAAGGGTTTTAATTTATGCCCTGGGGTCATATAAGGTTTTTTATAGAAGGCTTTGTCGTAGAAACTTCGAAAAGGGTTCATTCGATTGGACATTGGAGTGGCTAGTGCCCTTTTTAATAGTCGAAAGTGATGGGAGGGCAACTAGTCCCCCCCGCCCCCACCCCCATCATTCCCCCAAACACATTCAATCAAAAATTTTGGATAGCCATTTTGTTCAGCAAAGTTGTTTTCCAGATAGAAAATATGTTTTTGAGAAGGACACTCCCCCACAACCCTCAGGGCAAGGGTTTTAAGTTATGCCCTGGGGGCATATAAGGCTGGGGGCAGCTAAGGTAGGGGAAGAAATTTCTACCTTAAGAAATCGTAACAGAGGTTACGAAGACAACATAACAGTAAACAAAATTTCTAGTGGTATAATGTCGAAGTATTTTGAACCTCATGTCTCGCAAAGACATGGCATAATTGGAAATTTGTTCAATTACCCTGAGAGATATTGCAGAAATGAAGCATATTTAAATAATAACAGTATTGAATCTGTGAAAATAAAAATAGGAGATATGCGACAGTACAGATCAAATGAAATTAAGAAAATAGCGGAATTATGGGAGAACATAATAAAACCCAACGTGACGCCACAAATTGCCGCAATGGCGCAGCATAGCGCCAGTATGAATCTAATAAACAATGAAAATGAAGAGAAATATTACGGATTATCGATAAGGAAAAAAAATCTCTCCCAAAACGATGCAAAAATTCAAATATCACAGATGATCGAGCCGGTGGTTAGCAAATCAGAAATATGGTTTGCGACACCATCTGAAATACCTGAAAATCTGTTATGCGAGGAACAGATTATATCTTATGACAAAGGGGAAGGTTTTATTTGGGTAACCAATAACCATGAAAATGATACAATTACAATTAAAAAGGGGACGTGTCTAGTTCAAATCCAGGTTATAACGGAAAATGATATAAATACATGGTAAAATTCTAAAAGAAATCTAGTTAACGGTATTAAAACTTCAAATAACAAATATCTTTTGACTAAATCGCAATTTTTAAACAAATTTAATATCTATATTATTACGGATATGGAACTTAATAAAAAATTATGCTAATTATTTTGTATTTTTAAGGATTTATTTTCTGCATCTTAATATGATATCGGAATAATTCAATTTTATGAACATTAAATTTTAACGACTGGTAATCCCGTAGCAAAACAGCCATATCGTGTGCCATATAAGCACAAAGAGTGGTTAAAAAATAAAATCCACGAATTAGAAAGAAATGAAATTATACGCCCAAGTATAAGTCCATATAGTGCACCAGTGATCTTAGTACCAAAAAAGAATGGCGATCTTAGACTTGTTGTAGATTATAGGGCCCTCAACAAACAAGCAGTTAGCAATAAATTTCCTCTACCAAGAATAGATGAAACTCTTAACTCAATTTCAAGCAAAAACAAAATCTTTACTTCTTTGGACCTTACCCAAGGCAACCACCAAGTGAAAATAGCCGAAAAGGATGTCCATAAAACTGCATTTTCAGCAACCGAATATGGTTCTTATGAATACTTAAGGATACCATTTGGGATTAAAACAAGTTCAAGCGCGTTATGTAGACCCCTATTGCACCTGTTAAGAGGATTAAAGAATATAATTCATTTTGTTGATGATATTTTATGCGTGGGGGAAAACACTGAACAACACTTAGCAACATTAGCTAAGGCGTTCGAGAAGTTCAGGCAAGGCAATTTAAAATGCCGGCCCGAGAAAGTTAATTTATTTCATCCTAAAATTAAATGTTTAGGAATAGTAGTAACCCAGGGAGAGATATCCCCAGACCCTGATAAAATAAAATGTGTTGAAAACCTCAAGCCCCCCCAGAACTATGAAAGAATTAAGGGGAATTTTAGGCCTGACTGGCTACTTTAGAAAATTCGTACGCAATTACGCCCAAATTGCAAAACCCCTCATAGAATTAACTAAAGGGAATTCCCATAAGGTTACCTGGTCCCAGGAAGCTCAAACTTCCCTAGACCGACTCAAAAAGGCGCTCACTTCTGAACCAATTTTATCACTCCCTGATTTCAAAAACGGAAAATTCATCGTTACCACGGATGCTAGCTCAAAGGGCTTTGGCACTATCCTTTCGCAAAATATTCCTGTAGAAACCCCTAAACCTCGACACGAAATACTCAAAAAAATAAAAACAGTTATATGCTATTCAAGTAAAACCTTATCAAAGGGTGAAAGTAGTTATTCTGCCACAAACTTAGAATTATTATCTACTATCTACCACTTGGAAAAGTTTAGACATTATTTAATTGGTAGAAAATTTATACTACGATCAGACCATAAGAGCTTGCACTACCAACGCACATTTAAAAACCCCACGGGCATTCTAGCTAGATGGATTATGAAAATCCAAGACCTAGATTACGAATTTGAACATTTAAAGGGGAAAAAAAATGCAGCTTGCGACTTTTTAAGTAGATACCCATAAAATATTCCGTAGGAAGCTGAAGAAAATGAAGTTAACGCTATAATTGCTAAAAACAAACATGAATGTAAGAAAAACAAAGTCAAAGATGCAGTAAAAGAAAAGATCCCTTATCTTCGGAAAATATAAAAAGTACGCAAAAAAAGGACGAAATGTGTGTAGCACTAATTGATAATTTTGTGAATGATGAGGTGTTACCGGATAAATTCAAAACTCTTATAAAAGAGATAGATAATTTTTACTACGACCTTGATGAAGAAATACTGTGTAGAATCGTGACTTCTGAGACAAACAGAAACCAAACCTCGATAATACCTGTGTTACCACAAAACTTGATAGGGCCTGCATTTGAATATTTTCATTCGGACACAGGTGGACACTTAGGAGTTATGAAAACGTTCCATAAATTAAAACAATCTTTTCACGCACAATCAGCAGTGACAAAACTTAAAAAATTGGTAAGTACATGCAAAGCATGTGACCTGAGACAAATCCCCCCAGCTTACCCGAATCCTCCACTAAGGCGGGTCCATGTAGAAAAGTACCCCTTCAATATTATCTCGTTTTATCTATACGGGACAAGTGGAGGCCTACCTTTGTCTAGCAGAGGCCATACTTGTATTCTTTCGGTTATAGATAATTTTTCCGGATTTACTTTTGCAAAAGCATTAAAAAATCAAGGTGCTTATGCCACAAGTAAGGCATTAGCAAAGTTATTTTTACAATTTGGCATTCCTAATAAAATTTTTGAGTGACAACGGGAGCAATTTTGTTTCAAAAGTAACAAAAGATTTAATGAGTTTTCTCATTATAAAGAAAATGGTGACTGAGCCGTACCATCTGCAAGCTAATGGCAAAATAGAAAACAGGCATAAAATATTTTCGAACGTATTAAGTATTTATACTAAACACAATAGGAGCGACTGGGATAAATTCTTACCTTATTTAACCAACGTAATCAACACTGCTTATTCCGAAACAACCAGAGACAATCAAGTTTATTTACTTTTTGGTCGAGATTTTAGAATCCCGTATAATGAGATTATTGAATCTCGGCAGTATTATAATAGGTCAGAAGATTACAAACAAGAATTCATAAATAGGATGATGAAAACTTATAAAATAGTTAGGCAAGAGTTGGAAAAATGTAAAATAAACCAAGAGCTTAGAAACCAACCTAAAGTTAAGGTGAACATAAATTTCAAAATAGGAGACTTCGTTTACCTAAAGAATGAGGCAAAAATGGAAGGAAAAAAAATTTTCAGCAAATATTCTTGACCGCACAGACTAGTTAAAAAGTACTATAATGAATATACCTTTAAAATGGAAAGCCCCAATAGTGGAAGAACTTAAAAGGCGCATATTAGCCGAATAAAAAGAACCAAATTTTCAGAGAGATGGGTATCACATCCCTCTTCTACTGATTCGTCAGATGCAGAAAATGAGACCCCTAGGTCAAGATTGGCAGAGCTAAAACCTTTTAATTTTAAACAAGATTATTTTGAATGTGACAGCGATGAAGAAAACTTTGAAGAATTTTTAGCTATGAAAAATCTAGTTATTCCGAAGAAAAAACCCCTTATACCAGTAAGAATAAGAACGCCCAAAACTTCAAAAGTTATTCATCGGCGAGTACAGGAGATTTAGATTATACAATATCTCCGAAAACCCAATTTTTCCCCGATAGAATTTCGACCCCATGTCCCCCCAAAAGATTTCCAGACAATATGGTTTCCCCTGCAACACCAATAGAAAGGCCCCTTTCATTGCAGGAAGAATTAAACAGAGCTGTAGAAACCCCCGGTATTACTGTAAAGAAAACTCCCCCCAAAGATTTAACTAAAACAAACCTGCGAGAAGCTATGGATTTAATCAATTTCCCCATTAAAACGAGCCAAAGTACATTACCCGAGAATAAAACTCCAAAGGATGACCAGCAAGGTCAATATCAGTATATAACTGTATCCAAGGCCAAACCTAAACAGTGGACTTCATGGAAGGGAACCCTAGTGCAAAAAATGCCCCATTCCCCTGAGGACATGGCATTCAAACAATGGAGGAACCCCGCAAAAACTCTTGATTCCTCCCAAAGCTGTCAAGAATCTTTCAAATCTCCCGAGTTGAGGAATCAAAACGAGGACTTAGGGAATAAACCTTCTACTTCCAGGGGAGTAGAAATTTACGAAGGAATGGCAGGTGAAACCACAAAAAGTGCCACATCTAAAAGTTCCAATCCAGATTCGTCGGAAACCAGTTCCGAAGAGTCTGACGGCGAATCGGACCATATAGTAGCTAAAGAAATAGGGAAATCAAGGCTGACCTCAGCAGCCGCACACGGGAAACAAACGAAATTAAAGGGGCAAGAATTTTTGAAAAAATAATACAAAAATTTTGACCTTATTTCGCTAGACAACCCGAAAAAGAAAAAACCAACAGAACCCGCAGAGAAACAGACGACACAGTCTTGCATAGTGGTTAAAAAACCCGACAAATAAAAATATCTCTAATCAATGTAAAGAAAAATTTGAAATATTTTAAAGTAAATACCATAGTAACTATAAAAGCATGCAAGTAAAGCTAACCAAGTAAATATTAATGATAAAAAATAATACGAGTAATGTCAAAACACTAATGATCGGAGAGAAAGGTTGGAACAGAAAATAACCAAAGGTAGGAAGCTCGTGGTCGACTGAGAACGACAACTGGCGTTGGACCACGTCTTGTGGGAAGCCGGGGGAGGAACTCAAGGCCCATGTTTGTTTTTTGTAGTTTTTTTTGTAAACGACCGTAGGAAGGGATATTTCTCAGTCCTTTAAGTGTAAGAAATTAGTATTTTTACGCCAATCAGGGCCAGTCAAAGCAATACTTAAAGGTTGAATAGAAACTTCAGTGAGCTAAGTTTTCGTTTATTTTTTGGATCTGAATGCTTTGAAAGAGAAACAGAGAGTTTACTTTCTCATAGCTCCGAGAAAAAAAAAACTTTGTAATTTTCTTATTTTATACGTATGACGTATGCTGTCCTACAGCTGTGTTGAACATTACTTTCAAAGAGAAACAAAAGCATTAATGTCTTTAGCTCCTTGGCGAAAAAATTTAATTTTATTAGTTTATATCTATGACGTATACAGTAACAGAGAGATCATTGTTCTATAGTTCTGTGACAAAAATGTTCTTTAATTTCATTGGTTTATCTATGACATATCTTGTGCTCTAATTTTTTGACATATTTATGCAAGTCAGTCACGTTATATCTTACCTATACTGACTCAGGTCCCCTCGAATTTTCTATAAAAAAAAAATTCGACCCGTGCCCTAACTAAGATGGATAGTATCCAAAACAAGATATTATCAGTACAGAAGCGTCTAATTATATGAAATATTTTGTCTTAGTGCAGATTATAATTATTTTATTTTATATGATATAAATATATCATATTTATTTATTTAGTGCAAACAATAGCCTTCTAAAAGATATTGATGCCAGTTCTTCATTACACATATTCTTTGCCAAGCATCAACTGGAATCTACGCAGGCAAGCTTGGAATCCTGAATCTAATGACCTTATTCGAAAGGTGAATATGAGGCACCAATGTTGACTCGTAATTACGGAAAATCCAAGAAAAGAACACGGGGAAACAAAGAAGAACACCTCTGCATTTCAACTGAGGTTAAACCCGGAACGCCATGAGAACGTCTAAGCCAAAAAATAGGGAAGACATTAAAAAACGAGTGGATAGAGAGGTCTCCATTCGTCCTTGTTATGTCTTATTCCCTCATTGTAGTATCGTTTCTCAAAACTGTGTGGCTATGACGCTGCAACATGCGTTTCTTATACAGCACGGACTTGCGTGAACAATGCAGGCATGAAATATGTTGTAAAATTAGACCTCAAACTTAATGATGTAGGGTAAATTATGTTTATTTAATAAGTATCGAAGAATTATATAAGCCCTTTATCGATGTTTTCGTTCTCAAAACAAATTTGAAGACATCTCTGTTTTAAATTTTTAGATTTTCGTTGAGAGTACTTATATTAGTGTATTTATTTAATTCTGTCTCATAGCTTAGAAATTAATGTACCCAATAAACACGTGACTTATTTGTACTATGAGCGTTTACTTTAAAGAACGCGTGATTCTGCCTCGTTATTTTTATTACAGGGAGTAAATGGACACATTGGTTATTGAGCATTACAATGAGCTGCCCAGTACAGATACAACCCAGTAGCATCTATTTTCATCATATCTCAACCAACGAAGAGTACTCACCATAACTCCAGGCAACTTTCATCCCAACTTCGTCTACGAGAACAACAGTTACCCTTGATCGTTGTTTCTTCGACCATGAACCATATTACGTATCAGGTAACACTATATTTGAACCTTAGTATCAAGTGCTTTAATATAATCACATAAATGCTGAGAAACCCATCGGTCAGTACAAGATATAAATACATAGATATCGCCTTTGATACTCACTATGGACCCCAGAATAATTTTAAGGTATAGTGATGATATTTGAAGCTAAACGATATTTGAAGTTAAATGATATTTAAAGACATTTGAAGATATTTGAAGCTGAAGTTAAAGACAATTCGAAGTTTAATTCTGAGAACCCCATCGATCAGCACACGATAAACGATATTTAACGATATTTGAAGTTAAATGATATTTAAAGACAATTGAAGATATTTGAAGCTGAAGTTAAAAACAATTTGAAGTTTAATTCTGAGAACCCCATCGATCAATACAAGATAAACGATATTTAACGATATTTGAAGTTAAATGATAGTTGAAGATATTTGAAGTTGAACTTAAAGACAATATATTAAAAGAGTCACTAGAGTATGACGACAACCCGTTTAAAAAGGCACAAATGAACAATTTTACACGAGAATACATGTGCCTCAAAAAATCCTAAAAATGATATGCTGAGAAGAAAAACACCAACACCTGTAGTGGGAAGCATCATTTCCCAGTTGACTATTAGAACGATATTTAACGGTCATTTCCCAGTTGACTTATTAGGGAAAACTTGTCGTGTAAAGACAACTAGACTCGAACTGTTCCATAAAGAAACCATAACGTAAATGCTTCAAAATTTTTGCCAAGACAAAAAGAGTGAAAGACAATAATTTACAACAGGAGGGTGTAGTACACTAAGGACTCGAAGGTGATGAATAGATGTGAATCTACATATGTTACTTCCTAATAACTTGGACAATTCAAAAATCCCAATAGTGAAAGTATTTTAAAATTACCAGTGAACATGGTAAACACAATATTGTGTGTTTTAAATCGTTTTTGTATGTAGTATTAGATATCCAGATAGTTATGTGTAGCGTTGTCAAGCTATTCATTTAATGTACCGTAGATAGAATGTAGTATGCCACGTAGACAAAAAAAAGTGAATTCAAAAAAACTTATGTAAAGGTAGAATAGCCCCAACCTTGTTGTAAATATAAAAGTAATCAGTGTTAGATGTAGAAAAAAAAATCCTTAGTATAGTAGCTAACCTAGAACCATCAATAATCTTAGTCCGGTAGATGAATTTTAGATAGGGATGTAGAATAAAATAAGAAAAACATTAGAGAAAATTTTTAGCTCTCCTAATGAGCAGTTACTAATGACGGGACGTCATTAATTGATGGGAAGGGTGATGTGTACCAGGAGTAAAAGGCGATATATTTAAAATACAAGATTCTCCTCTTCTAAAGATGATTCATGCAGAAATTAAAAGTCCCCAAATTCAGTTCAAATACCGCTTCCAAGAGTCTAAATTTTTAATCAGCAAAAAGAGAAACTGCATTCTAGCTTCAGTCAAACAACGACGCTAGTCGTTCGAATTTCACTAAGATAATTAGTAGCAAAAAAATGCTACTTACGATATTTCTAAGGAAGTTTAAATGGCAAAAAAACCGTGTGAACACTTGGATCATCTGAAATATCTTAAGGAGATTATTGGACGAGGATTCGCGTCCTTGGGCCACGTGAGCCTATGGCAAGCCAGTCCTTACAGCGCAGGACGAAAGAACTGCGTTTGGTAGTGGGGTAGATGTGCCTTTTGAGATGATTCGCAAGTCAGATTAGGAGGCATTCGTAAGTCAGATTTGATAAGATCCATTGAGATAGAAGTTTTAACTCTTTCATCTCGGTCACCACTATTGTCATTGAAGTGACCCGTTGCTGTGCAACTAAGTATGTAAGTTGAATAAATCTATTGTCTTTTTTATCTGTGTTTGTTTCATTTTATATGTCTGAATCTAGCCTAATAATAGATAATTAGTTCGTAAGTCTCCAAGGTAAATGCTCCCAAAGGAATCTGACCTCCAGATAGCCCGAGAAGAAGAGGCCACGTTTTTCCATCCCTACAAACACCAAAAGTCGTTATCGCAACAGCTTAGAAAAATGTTTCTAACCCCTGTTAACCTATAAGTATTCGTATCTCTGAAGTCAGATCTGGTCGTGCCGTGGAAACAAAGCTCTGAGACGTCAAATTTCTATCACCACAAATATCTATATACTTATTATTGCTACAATCATCTCTAAGGGCAGTTCTAATCAGTTCTAAAGGGTAATGCAGACGAAGCGTTTTTCAAGTTAGAATCGGGCAGAATTATTCAATCGGTTGGATGTTAAGCCACCTTTCGATATAAGAGATATTTCTTTACTAGTAAAAGAGCATGTTGGACGATAGGTATTAGATGAACAACAGAATCGTATATGCTCTTTTGTGATTATTGGAGAAAAATCTCCCTCCTCCCGTATAAAATTCAAAACATAGATTTGCCTTAACGTCAGCCTCCCACTAACCCACAAAAAACAGTCCCTGAGAATTTCAAATTGATCCTTCTGATAGATATCAACTAATCACCTAACGAAAGACAGATCTATCAGCAAAAAATATGCAATTTAAATAATGTAGGGTCTTTGCCATGGACTTACACGGGTAGTGTGATCCCCAAGATTTCTTAGCCCTATTTATTTTTGAGCTTTTAATAGTTTTGAGCAAAATGAATGTTTCAAAATATTGGTTGAATAACATTTAACTTATGGTAGTACCTGGAGGAGAAATACAGATCGGAAAAGGTAGCGGTTACCCTCCATTCACTTTTTGTTCTTATATTAAAAAAGCCAGTGACAATGAAAACTCAGTGTTTTAATTGGTTAAGTGGTAGCTCATACAATTGTATATTTCTTAATAAATTAGACGAAACTGGATATTCAATTTTTAGCATTTTTTTTAGAAAAATAACGTTTTCTGCTCACCACTTCGGCTTGATAATTTCTCAGATGACTTTCTTTGAACTGCTTTAATTATAGTTTAACCATATTATATAAGCTGCTTTTTCAGGCTCAGCGGTTTCGAAACACGGGGTGTTCTAATCTAGTTTCATGTTTTTCGTTCAGTTTCAGTGGGTTCGGAAGATTCAATCCCGTGTTTTCCTCGAGAAACCACTTTGTGAAAACGCTCGATGCGCTTGACGAGAATAACCCGTGTTCGAAGACCACCTGTTCATACCTCAGCAGGTTCTCACAACAGTTGAGAGGTCTTATAACCTTGACAAGCTCAACTTAACGACTGAGACAGGTCTAAATGTTAACCAAATACTCGCTCCAGGTGAAACAGTGTGTATTCCACAATGATGTTCTGTCGGTTCTAAATATGCAGCTGAGTGCCTAAACTTAATGTTTAGCATGAGAAACTTACCACTACGCATGGAAATAACTGCATTCGATGGATGCCAAATTTTAATTGGACAGACAGAATAACAAACTTGGGAGGCCACAATTTGTCAACACGCAATCCACACAGATATAAGGAGAATTACCTACACACAAGATATCTAAAATTTGTAAGTTTCATGCTAGTGACCAGATTACCCAATATGCTTTTTTATTGACAAGGTGACAAGCAAGCACAAGGCGATGAGTCAGGACGAAATAAACATTTTAAAGGACATAGGAGTGACATAGGCATACCAACCACACAAGTTTATCCCCAGATAGGGAGGATACATACGCTGCTGCTAATCTCGGAACATTAAACGGGGAGGGCTCTTCGCTGACACTATCTTTACCTTTGGAGGTATACAAGGATGTAAGGTTTAAGGATTAATTTATGATATTAAATAGCCTCAGTATGAATATCCAGAGTTACCCAAGTTTTATCGTAAATTTTTTCCATGTTTGCATACTCATATTGACTTATAAATCGTTGGGGTTAAATATTTGTACCGTTCAGATGTGGCTATTTTCTTTCACCGTATTGATAGCCGTACATACAGTGGTCATGGTTCATTCACAAATTGCGGAAATCCGTCCGGACTTAGCAATCCGTGGGAGATTCCGTCCGTTTTCGTGCTTGAAACATTCTCTAGTTTTCGTCAACGATTTGGTCAATTCAGGATGGATTATAGGCAAGGTTTTTGAATGAATAAAACCATGACTGTGGAACATCAAAATATTTGTTGCTTCAGATTGAATTACTTACTCTTTTGGTCTTCTGTGCCTCCTTCACAGTAAAAGGAATAAAGCGAGAGTCAAATTAGCCAATATTCTTCTTTTCAAACTTATCCTCATCCACGGTAATGCGGTTATTTGAAAACTTTGCCTTGGGGTTTTCTGGGCTATCATTCGAATAAATACGGACGGGTTCCTGCATGCATTTTTGCAATGTGTAAATGAATCATGAGCTGGTAAGTTTGGGAACTGTTTGGTCCGGAACAAATATGAATACTTCATAAAGCAGGTTGTCTAGCTATTTTTGCCTTTTAAATTTGTTCATCTTTGTTCATAGTTTGAAAGTCAAACTCCATTAGCGTTGTAATCAATCTTGCATAGCCCTAGCTCAGTTCATAGACCATACTTCAAGGTTATGGATACTATTCTTGGTCAAAGGGGTTTGACCCAATGTTAGAATTACCCACAAATGTTGAGTATTTCTAACGATAAACATTTTTTTTCCATTAAAAATAAAGTGCCGCATTTATATTTAATTTTCTTGTTTAGTAACTAATTTGCATGATTCCATTGTTTAGGAAAGTAACACGATGAGTGATGACTATGAACATCCAGAAGATTTATCCTATCTTGTATACACTTTTACTAATATTCCAGGGCCAGCATGCCCTGAAGAATTTTTTACAACTATAACAGGCTGTGACTGCTTGGCAAAATGTAAAATCGAATCCTGAACTTGTCTTGGAACAAGCTTTTGACTCAAAGAATCAAAAAGGGATGCTCGTCTCTATGCACGTGTGACTTAACCTGTGACAACCGCTTCTTTGATAAGGAAACTATTAAAGGCCTTGAAGTTTTTAAAACTGAGAAAAAGGGTAACGGACTAAAAACAAAATTGAAAATTTCTAAAGGAGACTTTGTTTGTGAATACGCTGGCGAGGCTATTAGTAAGGTAGAGGCTGAGAGAAGATTTGCTCTGCAAGGGACCGTTGATTCTAACTATATATTTGTCTTAAATGAATTTTATGAGAATAAATGTATTCTTACAATTGTGGATCAAAAAACAATTGACAACATTGGACGTTATATTAACCATTCATGTGAGCCAAATTTGTGCCCAGTTCCAGTGAGAACTGAAACAGCGTTTCCCCATATTTCTTTCTTTTCTGTAAGAGATATTCATGAAAATGAAGAATTAACGTACTCTTACGGGAAACAGGATGACAAAAACAGCTCAAAAAAGAAGTGCTCTTGTGGAACTAAATCATGCTCTGGCTTCTTACCTAATGAATTGCCTTTTTAAGTACAGCGTCAGTTTTGTATTTTCTTTAAATTTATTTTGACTTGTAATTTATTTTTTCCTCATCTTATTAAGTTCGTTAATTTGTTTTTCTATGTAGGGAAAGAAAAAATAGACCTAATCCCGCTGGCAAAACACGACGATGTCTTTCTAATTATTGTGTTAAATTTTTTTAATCTGTTTCTAAAGCTTTTTTGATAAAATTCCAACGTATTTTCGAATCGTCTGTCTTTTATTTTCTTAAGATATTTGACCAGCCTTATTGTAAATTAATAAATATTTACTAGTTCATTTATTTAACCATCTCATTTACTTACCAAGGTTTGTTATCACGGCGCCATGAGGTATTGATTCGTACTTCTACTACTGACAAATTATCGCATCACCAGGTCGCCTGAGGCCAACAAAGCAGGCCACGTTCCTTCTCTCTTTACAGTTCACTCTTTACTCACTCCCATCAGGTTTCCGAATCCTGCATTCTGTTTCTTATGAGTTCTTTCCAACCCTTTCGAGGACGTCCTAATTTTCGTTTAGCAGCTGTTTTTAAAAAAGCACAATATTTGGTTAACTATCATACTTCATCAGTAAAACGCTAACAGCCTATCTTAACCTTTCATCTCATTATTATTTGAAAAAAAACTACGTTTTCTAAAGAGTTAAAGAGGCTGAGTCACAAGTTCGACCCTTAAAACGTACAGGGATTAGAAAGTACGGTTGGGGGGCTGCCGCCCCCCAAACCCCCGCTTTCGCAGCCTTTAAATAAAAAAAAATTTTAAACTGAAAGTAAGGAGTGACATTAAACCTTAAAACGAAAAGAAATTATTCCGTATATGAAAGGGGTTGTGCCCTCCTCAACGCCTCGCTCTTTACGCTAAAGTTTGACTTTCTCAAAACTTTTTTTTAAACAATAAAAACTTTAGCGTAAACAGTGAGGCGTTGAGGAGGGCACAGCCCCTTTCATATACGGAATAATTTCTGTTCGTTTTAAGTTTTAAAATCTCATTGTGAATGGGACATGAGTTATCCTCAAGTGAAGCTATCCTCTTTCACTTCTTCGATTGTTTGGTTACTCGACATGTCATAGTTTATATAACTTGATGTTCTTAACACTAATTTTCAAACCTATTCTGGAATCCTGAACCATGAAAACCTTCAAAAATTCCGTTTTTTTTATATTTTGTTTGGGTCACTCAAATTATCTGCATAATTTAAGTCAAATAGAGTTTTCCCAAGGACGTATCCAGGATTCTGCGGGTGGGGGGGAGGGGGCACCAAAAGAATTTTTGTAGGGGGGAGGCAGTTTTTTCCCTATTTTAAGACCAGTTTACGGGTTTCTTTTTTGTTTTCGTTTGTTTGTTTTTTTTTGGGGGGGGGGGGTGATTGGGTGAATCCGGTACTTTCTCTGAATAAGACCCTCGTTCTTGAAAATACTTTTATCTAGTATTTTATTGATTAGCTTTAGCTTAGACTACTTGTTTTATTTTGCTTCATTTTACAAAAAAAATTCTCAACATTTTATTTTCAGCTTGCGTTTGTCTGTTAATTGCACTGAGATTAGTTCCATTGAAATTAGGCGGACTTGCAAAGAGAGGAGAGAGAGAGAGAGAGAGAGAGAGAGAGAGAGAGAGAGAGAGAGAGAGAGAGAGAGAGAGATATAAATAGAGAGAGATATAGAGAGATAGAGAGAGAGATAGAGAGAGAGAGAGAGAGAGAGAGAGTAGTTTGATTTAAAAGAACACTGATACATAGAAAATTTGTAAAACATATAAAGGCCCGAACTTATGTGTTGAGCAAGCTGAAATTACTACAGATGACTCTGCTATCACGGTTGACTTTGAAGATATGGGATAAATAATATTTGCCAAAAGAATTAGAGCAAGGAGTTTTATGGCTGAACCAGCAACGACCTACAGAGCTTACTCCTTCCAGCCTTTGATTGCTATTTAGTAACCTCCTTTGTTTTGTTCCTAAAAAGTTTCCAATTAATCTTTAAAGTATGAAGTGTTAGTCCATTTCATCTAGTCCAGGATTGTCTAATCCAGCAAATGTGCTAACTTTGGATTGATAATTCTGAAGATAACTTTGTCTTTCGCTTATTCTCGTGCTATTATCCATTTTCTACTACTACTACTACTGCTAATAAGTCACCGCAGCACCAAGCTGCCTGAGGCCAACACAGCTACGCACGCTCCTCCTCCATCCCAATATATTCAAAGCCTCCCTTTTTACACCCTCCCACGAAGCTCCCATTTCCTTTAAATCTTTCTTTATGACGTCCTCCCACCTCAGACGAGGACGACCTGCTTTCCTTTTAGCCCTAGACGGTTGGTCAAAAAGAACAATCTTCGGTAATCTGTCACCCTTCATCCAGACAACGTGCCCTGCTATCTCAACCTTTCTTTCATTATAGCCCTAGAGATCGGTATTGAACCACATTGTCCGTAGAGCCTATTGTTTGAAATACGGTCAGTCATCCAGGTACCAAGAACAATCCTTAAGCAAATTCTCTGTAATGTATCTAGTAAATCTTCATCCGCTTTTTAAAGTGCCCATGCTTCAGAGCCATATTTGACTACTGTCACCACTGTAACTTCTAATATTCCAATCTTGGTTTGCAGACTTATCTTCCTATTCTTCCAAACTTTTTTTTAATTGTGAAAAAAACACCCTGAACCTTGGCTATTCTACTTTTGACATCTTCACTGCTCCCACCATCTTTACTAATTATTAATTAAAAACAACTTTCCGAAAAATCAGTTTTTCAAAGAAAAGTAAAGGCCAATTTAAACTTAAGCTCAGGAGACACAAATACATGTTAAAATACAAACTCAAACCGACCAGAAATTACTATTAAAGAGTAAATGAAACCCAAAACGAACAGAAATTAAATAAACAATCATAGCAAAAAACATACAACAAGTAATAATATAAATGAATAAATAGATCTTAGAGCGAGTAATGCTTGGATTGAATATGAAAATCAAGCTTAAAACAAAAAAAAATAGTTTGCTATTAAAGTATAAATGAAACTTAAAACGAACAGAAATTAAATAAACAATCAATGCGAACAAACATACAATACATATTAATGTAAATGAATAAATAAATCTTAAAACGAGTGAAACTTAAATTGAATATGCAAATCAAGTTTGAATCGAATAAAAATAACTATAAACAAGAGTCTGGGTATCGCCTCACTACAAAAGCCTAAAACCTACTGCGTCATTGGCGCTTTATTGAAAACAATTCTTTGAAATGTTTTCATTTTTGCAACTTTAAGAAATCAAAAATTAATTTAGATTTTAGGTAATAAATACCAGCATATGTATATTAAATTGACAATGCCAATTTTTTTTCAGTAAACTCATTTGAATTTTTTTTTTCAGTAAAGTACAAATTATATTCTGGCTTTTAGAAAACACAGGGGTTTTGAACCCGACTCATATTAATTTATGCTCGTTATGAGTATGACTCTAATATTTATTTGAATTTTTGTTCGTTTTGGGTTTCATTTATTTATTGATACTGATTTGGGGTAGTTGTATGCTTGGTAGATTATATGATAGTCTGGACGCCAGGTGTTGAAAATGTGAATCATACCACGACGGAATGGGGCTGCTACGAGAATTAGCCTACCCTCCACCCACTATTTGGAAAGTGATTGGAGACGACGGGCACCCCCTCCCCACCTATCCTGACGAGAGAAGCTTGAATGAAAAAAAAATAAAAAATAAAAAAATAAAAATAAAAATTTAGGGACATTGCCCCAGCATCGTGGGGGGTGGGGCCTACTTAGAAAATTACAGATTACAACCTCCACAAAAAAACACCCCACTATATTAGGGGGGGTCTATATGAAAGAAAAATTCAAGTGGATTTGAGTAAGGAATGTTTAGCAATGGACGCGGTTGACGTCGACAAAAAGTCTGTTCGTGTTTTTTTCTAACCTTAATTCTTGGATTCTAAAACACCACTAATGATCGATTTTTGGTTGTGTTGGAAGGTGAAAATATGGAAGCTGATTATGTAAAGAACCATAATTAGATCTTGTAGTACAATCAATAAGTAGAGTGGTATCATTAAAACCTTATTTTAGCTTTTCGGTCGGTTAGTGATGGTTAGTGATGGACTAAGACCCCATTTCTGAGCTAGTTGATTTCTACCATTCAGGCTGGTAGACTAACACCCCAATTCTGAGCTAGTGGATTTGGGTTAGCGATGGTTAGAGATGGAAGCGTTGGACTAATACCCCAATTCTGACCTAGGTGATTTCTACCATTCAGGCTGGTAGACTAATTCTGGTAGACCAAGAATGAGCGAGGGTTGGGTTTTGAGTAAGGTTGAGCTATGGAAGCGGTGGATATGGGACCCCATTTGAAAATATGTGTGTGTGTATGTGTGTGTGTGTGTGTCTGTGGAATATCCGCCACTGAGTGTAGGATATGAGATGAGATGGCTATTTGATTTCAACCATTTAGGCTATTGGACTTAGAGACCCCAATTCTGAAAACTGTCCAAATTTTGTTTAATAATTAATTAAAAATTTGCCTCCTGAACCCCTGCCATTAAATCGCAGACTTTATATGAGGGGCTGGCTATAGAAAAGAAAAATTGAGCGTGATTGATGGAAGGGGATGGTTAGCACTAGAGCAATGGTCTAGTCATTCACTACCTAAAGCTTCCGTTAACCACTGCTAAGGTTAGAAAGGAATTTGGGACAATTTTTTGGGGGTGGATTTCAACCATTCAGGCTGTTGGACTGAGGCCCCAATTCTGAGATAGTGGATTTCAACCATTCAGGCTGGTCGACTGAGACCCCTATTCTGAAAATGTCCTAATTTTGTTAAAAAACTAATTAAAAATTTGCATCCTGAACCCCTGTCGATAATCCACAGACCTTATATGAGGGGGTACCTATAGACAAGAAAAATTGAGCGGGATTGATGTATCGAAACTGTTGCCATGGTCTAGGTGAGATCCATGTCGAAATGAATCTATTGTTGTGTATTGGTATAGCACATGGTAGAATCGGGCTTGAGCAACGGTCTTACCATTCACGGCATTAAGCAACCGTGCACCTGTGATAGCTCTACCCAGTTGATGTGTGTGAAATTTGAAAACTCTACACATGACTGGTTTCGCTCATTCCATTGAAGGCCCCGGGAGAGAGAGAGAGAGAGAGAGAGAGAGAGAGAGAGAGAGCCTATGTGCCTTTCATTTCTACTAGGGCTTGTGGGGTATGTTTTGGTCTGTTTGTTGTTACGTCAAGGCTCGCAGTAGTTAGACAAATTGGTCAGTCAGACTTTGACAGATCAAATCTGTCGCTGCTATCTTGTATGTAGAAGTCAAGTGAAAGTTTGACTCCAATATATGTGTCTTAAATTGGAATCGAATCCATATTAAGATGAGATGGTTTGTTGGTGTCAACCATTCAGGATGAGAGAATAGTACAACACGGATTACAATGTACAAATAGTTTATTTAAGTAAAATGAGCTGCCATACAACATGCATATACTAAAAATTCATTAGATTAGTTTTAACCGCGCTGCCATTCCCATGTATATTTAGTTTCTTACTATTTTGACCTGGTAGCATTAACGTGAAAGTAAAAAAGTTCAAGCGTTGGGGGGCGTTTTGGAGCAAATTTGCTAATCGATTTATAACATGTATTACCATAAACGGAAAGAATCAGACGTTAAAAGTTGTAGCTGTATCGATTTTATGGACATGTACGGAAATTAGATATTACTTTAAACGTTTAGTGTGTTAAAGTTTTGTCCCCAAGGTCAGTGATACTATGTTCAATTAGGTCAATGTATTTAGTTTAGTTTCTATATCTATAAAGAGTTGAATCGTAACTTAGATAGAATTTGAAAAACAATGTCGAGTTTATATAACGCAACCACCCGGAAATTTATCTTGTTTAATTTTGTACTTTTCTTATCTTATTTACAAGGTAGACATTTAGTTTTAAAATAAATATTATCCCATAGATTTTACTGGTTTCGAGATTTAGTTAAATCTTTTTTTTGTTTACTGAGAGCTGTGTGATCTAGGCCTTATGTAAACTGTGATAGAGTTTCTATAAAACTCGACACAGATGGTGGGTTCATAGTGAGGTTGTTTTGATCAATTGTGAATAACGCAGACCTTAGCAGCTTGTGTGAGATACTACTCTTTAAGAGTGTGGACACCTTGTGTCTGTCCTTAGGTTTTTATCAGTAGAGCCTTCTACTCTGGTATTAAGGGGTAATGAAAGGAGGATGGGAAGGTGGCCGTACTCCAGGAGAGAAATATCAATGGTTGACTGTGTTTCTAATGTGCCTGATGGTAACGTGAATGTTTTAACTGGTTGATCCTGCCTGTAGCATATGCTTGTCTCAAAGATTAAGCCATGCATGTCTAAGTACAATCCCCAAGTGGGCGAAACTGCGAATGGCTCAATAAATCAGTTATGGTTCCTTAGATCGTACTATATCCTACTTGGATAACTGTGGTAATTCTAGAGCTAATACATGCACAATAGCCCCAACTTCACGAAAGGGGTGCTTTTATTAGATCAAGACCATTCGGGCTTCGGCGTCTCTTGGTGACTCTGAATACCTATAGCCGATCGCACGGTCTCGCACCGGCGACGTGTCTTTCAAATGTCTGCCTTATCCCCTGTCGATGGTAGGCGCTGCGCCAACCAGGGGTGCACCGAGGAACTGGGACTCGGGGGTTCGAATCCGGAGAGGGAGCCTAAGACACGGCGACCACATCCAAGGAAGGCAGCAGGCGCGCAAATTACCCAAACCCAGCACGGGGAGGTAGTGACGAAAAATAACGATGCAGGACTCATCCGAGGCCCTGTGAGTGGAATGAGTACACTTTAAATCCTTTAACGAGGATCCATTGGAGGGCAAGTCTAGTGCCAGCAGCCGCGGTAACTCCAGCTCCAACAGCGTATATTAAAGTTGTTGCGGTTAAAATGCTCGTAGTAGGATATGGGTCTCGGTCGGGTGGTGCCGCCTCACGGTGGTCACTGCCTCGATCGGACAATTCATTGGATCGTTCGGGGTGCTCTTAACCGAGTGTCCTGGGTGGCCGATAAGTTTACTTTGAACAAGTTAGAGTGCTTAAAACAGGTGCACCGCGCCTGAATATCACAACATGGAATGATGGAATAGGCCCTCGGTCTTATTATGTTGGTTTTATGGACTTGAGGTAATGATTAACAGAGACAGACGGGGGCATTCGTACTGCGACGCTAGAGGTGAAATTCTTGAACCGTCGCAAGACGAACAACTGCGAAAGCATTTGTCAAGATTGTTTTCATTAATCAAGAGCGAAAGTTAGAGGTTCTTAGGCGATCAGATACCGCCCTAGTTCTAACCAGACCCGAAGTCAAACAGCGTTCTGCGGAAGGGACGGGAATGAATCCGCGGGCAGCGTCAGGAACCCCAATGTGGGTGGGTTCCAGGGGACGGCTGGTTGCAGATCTTAAACTAGTAGGACGTGACGGAAGGGCACCACCAGGAGTGGAGCCTGCGGCTTAATTTGACTCAACACAGGAAACCTCACCAGGCCCGGACACTGGAAGTATTGACAGATTGAGATCTCTATCTTTATTAAGTTGGTGTTTATGAATTTCCGTTCCTTTATTGTTTAGCAAATTTTAATTTTAAATAAGAAAAAGAAAGATAAAAAAGCAATATAAAAATAAGAAGGAAAATAGTGGTTGATCGATATTAGTATAGGGACAATTGGCGTCTAGCTATATGAGAGTGAGCAATAACAGGTCTGTGATGCCCTTAGATGTCCTGGGCTACATGCGCGCTACACTGGAAGAATCAGCGCGTCCTCCCTGTCCGAGAGGACCGGGTAACCGCTGAACCTCTTCCGTGGTTGGGATTGGGGACTGCAAGGATCCCCATAAACCAGGAATCCCTAGTAGGCACAAGTCATTATCTTGCGTCGATTACGTCCCTGCCCTTTGTACATGCCGCCCGTCGCTACTACCGATTGAATGATTTAGTGAGAACTTCGGACGACTCGCCAGGGCAGCTTCCGGGCCGCTCGTGGTGTGGTTGAAAGTTGTTCAAACTTGATCCTTTAGAGGAAGTAAAAGTCGTAACAAGGTTTCCGTAGGTGAACCTGCGGAAGGATCATTAGCGTTTGATAAGCGAGAAGGAGACTCTTGGCCCCTGTGTTCATTAGTTTGTCTAATCGTTGTTATTGATACACGTTCCCGTGTTTGGTGTTTGAGGTGCACAAGTAGGTTTTCCGCATGTGGAGGAGTACCCTTGTGCAGCATCAGTCATGGGGGCCGTTCGTTGAATAAAAGGAGTGCTCAACGGAGTCTTGAGGAATGGGGGCTTTGAGGCAGTTATTGTGGGGATAATTAACTCAAAGTTTGGTTCGTTACTAATGTAGAACTGTTGAGACCATTAACTGTAAGGACTATCTGAGTTGGCTCTATAATGGGGGCTCTCAGAGGAGTAGAACATGCAAAGCCTGTTAAGGTAATATGCCTCAATGGAATCACTCTGACGTCAAGAGGAATGAACCAACAGTGAGGTTATTGTTGTTGCCCCAACAGTATATTTGTGTTGGGGAGGGCAACAAGATAATGACTGGGTATTGTCTCGAGGTCTTGGTGTCTGTATCCATTACAAGGATGGAGAGTTTGCTTTTGGCAGCAACAAGAGATTGTATCTTGCTCTGTAGCTGGGGATCTCTGAGGAAATGAGCCTGCAAAGCTGGTGATAAATCTTTGTAGTTGTGTATGTGGGCCAAATTCATGCCATCTGAAATAGTGGACATCAGATTACTAACAGTGTGGTAGTTGCTGCCCCAGCAACATTTTGGTGGGGCCCGGGAAGCACTCTTTACCTTTTCTGAGGGCCCAAGTGGTGCAAGACGAAGGGGTTGGTTTGGTCAAAAGAGAGGCGCGTGAGTCCTCAGGTTAGCCAAAGTCTTGTACTGAGATTGCACTAATGAACCATCTAGTAGCTGGTTCCTCCCGTAGTTTCCCTCAGGATAGCTGGCGCTCAAGCAAAGGAGACGGGAGTCTCATCCTGGCACTTTACGGTTGAGTGAATTGTGCTCCGATACAGCATAAACCGCGTCTACAACTTGAACGTTTAGAGAGGACTGTCCGAACGTTTTTTTTATGTCGTGACTGCGGTCTTATCAGAGGGAAAATTGAATGGTGTTCCTACGACAAGTTTCGGTTTTATTAAACACATATCTGTTTAATGCGCCCAAACCAATGCAGCTTCCCGAGCCCACGGAAAGGAGTTGGTTGCTCCAGACAGCAGGACGGTGGCCATGGAGGTCGGAAACCGCTTAGAAGTGTGTAACAACTCACCTGCCGAAGCAACTAGCCCTTAAAATGGGAGGTGCTTTAGCATTGTGCTGATACCGGAACGCCGGTCGCAGAGCTTGTCGATCCTTGGTGATCGTCGCTGACGCGCCGGTGAGTAGGGAGGTCGCACTGGTTGCGTTGAAGGGTTTGGGCGTGAGCCTGCCTGGAGCGGCCAGTGGCGCAGATCTTGGTGGTAGTAGCAAATACTCAAGAGAGAACTTTGAAGGCCGAAGTGGAGAAGGGTTCCATGTGAACAGTGGTTGTACATGGGTCAGTCAGTCCTAAGCCCAACCTGAAATGGTAGCACAAGACGAGCGTTGAACGAAAGAGACACGAAGTGTTGATCGCAAAGCGTGAGGCTTGTGGCAAGGGTGAAAGGGAATCCCGTTTTTATTCGGGAACCTGGTTGGGGTAACTTTCGGATCCTCGTATCCGTCTCGGCAACGAGAATTGGCCATGGGAAGCTGGCGAGAGTGCCGGGAAGAGTTTTCTTTTCTGTATAAGGGAGATACAAACCCTGGAATTCCTCAGCGGAGATATAGGGTTAATCTTTCGAAGAGCGTTGCACTTGAGCGATGTCCGTGCATTTTTGTCGGTCCTTGAAAACCATGGTAAGGGCCACGTCTACTCTTTCCACCAGACCGTACCGATAACCGCATCAGTTCCCCATGGTGATCAGCTTCCAGGCGACAGATGAATGTAGGTAAGGGAAATCAGCAAATTGGATCCTTAACTTCGGGATAAGGATTGGCTCTGAAGGTTGAGGGTGTTAGGCTTGGAGCAAGATTTGACTGGCTACCGAGTTGGGCTTGGGTGCTCGCAAGGGTGCTTGATCCCTTCTCAAACTGGTCGTAGATCGCCCAAGCAGTGCTCTTAGTGCCTTGCTTCGGCTTGGTGCGGAGCCTCGGCGCCCAATGAACGACCAACTCAGAACTGGCACGATCCAGGGGAATCGGACTGTCTAATTAAAACAAAGCAGTGCGAAGGCGCCATCGCGTGTTGACGCAATGTGATTTCTGCCCAGTGCTCTGAATGTCAAAGTGAAGAAATTCAACGAAGCGCGGGTAAACGGCGGGAGTAACTCTGACTCTCTTAATTCATGGTTCCTCTTTGTTCATGGATCCTCTTTGGAGAGAATGGATACTCCTTCTGTTACGGGCTTAGTTCTCACTCCCGTAGGGATGAGCGCAATGATGGTCTGTTAGGCAGGATAACATTGAGATCTCGTACCTGATTACTATGGCGACACAGATGGTTGCTCTTAATTGAGTGACCGCTTGCGACCCGCTAACTGTCAGAATTGGGCATGCAATCGAGCTAAATGCTGGGAAAACGTAGTCTTTATCTGATCACGGTGTGGAAGGGAGATTGCACTTGGGCCAAATTGGCTGTCACGGGACTGACGAGTGTAGATCGCTAACAGGGGACCTGTATTGACCATGACCTACGGTTCCGATGGGAACCGCGCGGGTCCGTCAAGTGGCTTTGCCGCAGGCTATCACACACTGTTGATTGGGGGTTGACTGCGGGACCTTGGCAGGAGGGGAGCGAACACAAACGTTATGACAGAAGAGAGGTTGTCCCGGAGTAGGGCATCATCCGTGATGAACTATGTGTATGGGTGGGACCTATCCTTGGATGGGGCCTATCTGTATGGATGGGGCAGGTACAGCCATTTTCTCGTTTCGTGCTTTGGGGGGACCCCGGGTACTTGGACGGAATTTGGTAACGCCAATGATGCTCGGCCCCCTTCACATCAGGGGGGTGAGTGGTCTCTCCAGACGCCCGGATACTGTTACAATACGCAGTTCCAACCTTCAAGATGATCTTTGTGGGAGTCCCTAACTCTCGCCGATATATGTAGGAGGGATTTGCATACATCACAGGGCCGAGGGAGGGCTAAGTGTTGTCAGTCAAAGACAACAACTGCTAAAGGCGTTCTGTTGGTACTATGGCGGCTAGGGTCCGGTGGTACTTCAATCGTAGGAAACCACCCGGGTGTACCAGGTAAGGGAGATGCATCCGTTATATATCACCTGTCAGAAATGAGCACACAAAATAAAGATCAAAAGACTGTCCGCGTAGCCTCGGATGCGGACAGACGAGGTGAGAGCGTAGAAGGTGAAGGTAATGGCCGGTCCAATCGACAAAACCCAGGCTCCTGTCCTTCAACATCCGGTGGTAGCAATGAACCCGGATCCGGAGTCCTGGATTACATGAGCAAAGTATGCACCATTTGTGAACACAAGTCCCGAGCATACAAGCTCCTAGCTGAGCATATGACTCAGAAACACCAAGTGGGAAGTGTGACTTGGCGGTGCCCGAGGTGCTCAATAGCCTTCGACAAGTTGTCGTCGGTGGTTGGGCACTTCCCGCACTGCAAAGGTTCTGGCCTGCGAGGTGTGGCTGAGTCGTCCATGGCTCGTGCATCTGGAATGAATGTGAATTTGGTAGATAGTAGAGATGTTTTTATGTTAGATGTTGATGTTGTTGGTTCGGGAAACGATGAGGTAAGGCATCCTGTTTTAGAAGTCCAGGGAAACGATGAGGTACGCATCGTTGATTGTAATGTTGAAGTCCAGGGAGACGTTGGTTTCATTGGGACGCCGGGTTCCTCGGAACCCATTACCCAAGCCAACGTCAGTGCGATGGAGGGCCCCATGTTAAAGCGCAATGTTGTTGGCTGTGGCAGGGAGTTTACATCTGCGTCGGGTCTGGGACAGCATATGCGACACTAGCATCCGGTCGAACACAACGAGCGTTTCGCGTGAATTAAACGGGCTAGGTGGTGTGATGATGAACTGAATCGGGTCGCTGAACTGGAATTTAAACACGGGAAACTGGTTAATATCAATCAGGTTATTGCTTAAAAGTTGCCTGGCAGGACAGTGGAGACGATATAGATGGCCCGTAAGCGACCCGAGTCCCTTGAGATATTTGATGACCTTGTACGTCGGCGGGCTGACCGCAAGGCCAGACTGATATCCCCACAGAAGAAAAGGTACAAAATCAGAGAGTCCACCACCGAAACCCAAACAGAGCTCTATGGAGAGCTGGATGCGGGTGTGATAGAAGAGGATCTTGTTACTGGAGAGATGGAAACGGCGGAAGACCCCCCCGAGGTCTTGATTCCAGTGTTTAAAGGGATGACCCTCGGAGCACGAAGCTTCAGGGATACAGCCCTTCTTGTGTTAGAACAAAAGTTATCTGTTAATACACTCTTTAGGGAGTTCTCGGACAGATACCTCAAAAGCGCAGGGATGGCGAAACGGATGACGGGAGGGAGTAGAAGAGGTGGGGGACGGTCTGGCAGTAGGTTCGGCCTCAACAGACAAAAACCTGCCAATGACACTACTTCTAAACGGAGAGTTCGTAAGGAGAGACCTCAGGAAAGGAAATTTCGAATTTGTCAAGAGTTGTTCCGACGCAGTGAGAAGGACTGTTTAGACGCGGTCCTAAGCGTAAATGTGATTGAAGGGGATGAGAAAATACTCACCTCGAGCGAGAAGGATGCGCTTCTCGCAGAGTATAGAGCTTTGTTTGAATCAGAGCCCCTCAGGGATGAGGAAGGATTCGTACCCTCAGTAACAAGTCTGGGGGACGAGGTGACATGTCCAATTTCCCCTGAGGAAGTGAGTAGAACCCTTAGCTCCTTCAATGACAAGTCAGCGCCAGGGCCGGACTTGATCAAGTATCCAAGCCTTAAGAAGGTGGATCCCCATGTCTTGGCTATTCTGTTGAATGTCTTCTTGGCGGTTGGGAGGACGCCAACGTGCCTGAAACAATGTAGAACATCACTGGTACCAAAAGTACAGGGCAGCGGCTTACCTGTAAAGTTTAGACCAATTACTATAGCCAGCACTTTGCTGCGTCTATATACGAAAATTATTGTAAATAGGCTTAATGCCTCCGAGCTTTTGTGTGGGAGCCAAAGAGGTTTCGTGCGTAGACCTGGTGGTTTCAAGAATATATGTACTGTCAGAGCTTTGATCAAGGAGGCACGCACTCAGGGAAGAACCATCTGCCTCGTTGCAATGGATCTTTCCAAAGCGTTTGATACGGTGCAGCACTCAAGTGTGCTCCGGGCATTGAATCGTTTCTCTGCGAGTGACAAACTGGCGCGTGTAATTGCCGACCTATATTC
The DNA here is from genome assembly GCF_049724085.1 of Artemia sp. Qi Xiang Cuo. Taxonomy (NCBI): domain Eukaryota; kingdom Metazoa; phylum Arthropoda; class Branchiopoda; order Anostraca; family Artemiidae; genus Artemia; species Artemia sp. Qi Xiang Cuo. The sequence goes on along the minus strand of NC_142796.1, from coordinate 25,060,770 downwards.
AGATGTGTCTACACAGCTGAAGGTAGGGAGGGAAGAACTAGGTCACATTCAGATGAGAGTTGGAGTTAAGCAAGGGGGCCCTCTGAGTCCAACACTGTTTAACATGGTTATGGATGAGTTCCTTGCCGCAGTGAATCGAAGTGCAACCGTTGCTAATGAACCAGGATTCAATTATTGCGGAGTGAAAGTTGCAGCGATTGGGTACGCTGATGACTTGTTGTTAATTTCGGAGTCGCGCCATGGAGCGCAAACGTTCGTAGAGGGGTTGTCCGATTTTTGCAGGCACCAGCACCTGCGGATCAACCCTGGTAAATGTCAATCGTTGTTCCTAGAATGGCAGGATAAAGCTAAGAGCTACAAAGTCTTGGGAGATGTCATTCTTTTCAAGCGTACAGAGGAGGAGTCTCTTGTTGAGGAAGGACGTGTAGGTATTCCAGCCATAGGGGCATCTGGTACTCTGAGTTATCTTGGGGTCCAGATTCGGCCGGACGAGAGCTGTTTAACCAATGATGCCGATGTCACGTCCTCGCTAGCCAGACTAGAGAGGGCCCCCCTTAAGGGGGCGCAGAAGATTAAGTTGGCCAAACTTCTGGTTGATCGCCATTTCTATACAATCTCTGTGGCTGACCCCACCATCTGTCGGCTAGGGCGGTGCGATAGAACGTTACGTTCTTTTGCCAAGAGGGTCTTGCACCTTCCAAAATCTACCGCTACCAGTTTCCTATATACCAAGACCAGCGACGGGGGCCTTGGCCTCCCCTGTATTCTCGAAAAGGTGATGACGTTTCTGGGGGGTCAGTTGCGCAAGCTTCGGACCTCCTCAGACTTGTGGATCATTGCACTTAGTAAAACCCAGTTGGTGAAACGATTGCAGAGCCGATGTGATAAATTTAAGACACGAAATTGGCAAAATGAGTTTTTCCTAACATGGCAGGGTCATGGGGCGAACTCATTCAAAGTAAACCCAATCGCCAACTTCTGGCTTCCCGGCCAGACCCCGTTCTTTAAGGGGCGACTCTATAACCATGCGATTCAGTTGCGGACTCAATTATATCCCACCAGAAGGACCCAGTACAACTCCAACCCTTTGACGAATATGTGCAGGCACGGATGCCCTTCGCAGGAGACTATTCAACATGTCCTACAATCCTGTTTGTACGTTCACGGGGCCCGGGTCAAACGGCATGACTCCGTGGTCAATTCTCTGATAGAACGTGTTAAAGGAAGCAACTTAAGGTATATATACGAAACATATTTGATTCACGGCACACACAGGCTCAAGCCGGATCTAGTAATTATTAAGTTAGGTGTGGCCAACATTGTGAATGTAACGGTGGCTTATGATCACGCCTCTGTATTCAATAGAGCAGCTGAAAAAAAGGTACAAAAGTACGGCGTACTTACTCCTGTGGATATGCCCTCTGACTTAGGCGAAATTTCCAGGCTTGAGTTCGTCCCTGTCTTACTTGGGGCTCGGGGAGGTTGGAGAAGTTCCAACTCAAAGATTAACAAGATTCTTGGTATATCACATAGCTTCGCCAAGGTTAACATCATCCGGGTAATTAAAGCAAGCTTATTCATGTTGAGGTTACATAGAAGCCTTCAGAACTCACGAAACGGCAATGGTAACAATGCATTAACCCTCACCAGTAGAAGTGCTTTACGTCGTAGAAATTTAGTAGTGTGTGGTAATCAATTGAATGTGTGCTCAAGTGTTGTTAACGCAGATGCATTGACCTATGTAGTAACGGCCCCTGGCCAGTCCAGGTAATTGGGGACTGACCAGGGGATGTCGCGTTCGGCAAGTGCTCCGCACGGGGGCTAGACTCGGGTTAAACCGCAACGACAGCTGATTTCGGGTAGCGAAAATTCCTGGATGTTGGACGGACTTGTTCCTATTGACATGCTCCGCTAAACCCAACAAGCCGGTTATGAGTTTGCTTCACTCTCATATGCAGGACCGTCCACAGGCAGGGCTGGATCTCTTCGGATATTATGGACGGGTACCTATGGCAGATGTGGGACTGCTCTGTCGGGGCAGATCGCCTTCTCTCAGAAGAGGTTGGGGAGGTCTGGTCAGTAGGTTCGGCCTCAGCAGACCTGAACCGCCCAAGACGCTGGGACTGAGACGAAATGGACCACAGGCAGGGTCCCTATGGCCAAGCCCGTAGCCAGGACGGGTCTGTATGTGGAAACATGGGTGCTGGAAGGTTATAGCTGGAACCTGGCTTCCGGAGAGTGGAGTTGCCAGGGTTTGTCTGTTTATCAGGTCTTCAGTGGCATCTCACCTAACCGGCGGCTTTGTAAGGCTTCTTCTCAATAGAATTTTGAATTTTTCCTTTCCTATCTTTGTTTTTTTCTAATTTAAACGTTAGCATGTTACAGTCTACTCCCCTTATGGGATTAGGCTGATCAAGACCGTTTAGGGCCGCTAGGTTGGCAAAGGGCAGTGAAAACCCGTTGTCAACCCAGACCGACCGGCATTTTAACCCTCATAAGGCTCAGTTGAGAACCTGCGCAGGGTGAGCTCGCTCCTTAGTTAGAAGGAGTGAGTCTAGAGATTGGAGCCTTCGGGCTGTATGGTTGAGTACAGGTGCGCGGGTACTCTCTCCTCCTAGTTGTAGCTTAGGTTTTAGGACCAAGGTTGTGGCCAGGAGACAAATGATAACGCAAAAAAAGCCAAATGCCTCGTCATCCAATTAGTGACGCGCACGAATGGATTAACGAGATTCCCACTGTCCCTATCTACTGTCTAGTGAACCCACTGCCAGGGGAACGGGCCTGGTAACGTCTGTGGGGAAAGAAGACCCTGTTGAGGGTATACCACGTTCGGCACGGGTAAATTTTCTGACATGTTCGTAAACTTTCTGACATATCAGAAACATTTTCTGACATGTCAGAAAGTTTACTGAAACGTTAGCTAAGGTGTAGGGGCATGCTTCGAACACCTTTATAAGCACTAATAATCAATCCTATGATGTACTGCGGTGTCTGATAATGTTTTAAGCTTTTATTTAGAAAAGTTTAGGAGTTTGAAAATTTGAAGATATGTCAGAAAATAAAAGGCTAATAAGAAAGATGTTTCCTGCAGGCCTATAAATTTCCATGCAGGCAGGCCAAATATTGCCATAGACAGTATTTAGTATTTATATCACTAAGCTAAGATTTTCTACGACAAAGATTTCAATAAAAACCTTATATGCCCCAACTTATAATCCTTGCCCTGAGGGTTGTGATTGTCCTCCCTAAAAATATGTTTTCTATCTGGAAATCAACTACCCTGAACAAAATGACTATCACAAAATTTTTATTGGATGTGTTTGGGGGTATGATGGGTGTGGGAGAGGCTAGTCACCCTCCAATCACTTTCGACTATTAAAAAGGGCTCTAGCCCTTTGAATTTCCAGTCGAATGAGTTTTTATTGAAGCTTCTACGACAACGCCTTCTTTAAAAACCTTATATACACCCAGGGAATAACTTAAAATCCTTGCCATAAGGGCTGTGGGAGAATGTTCTCCTCAAAAACATATTTTCTATCTAGAAATCAACTACGCTGAACAAATGGGCTATCTCAAAATTTTGTTTGGATGTGTTTGGGGGAATAATGGGGGTGGGGAGGGGGGCTAGTGGCCCTCCAATCACTTTTGAACAGGGCATAACTTACAACCCTTGCCCTGAGGGCTGTGGGGGAGGGGGTGTCATCCTTAAAGAACTAATTTCCAAAACTTTTAACTACGTTGAATAATTTGGCTATCTAATAATTTTTATTGGATGTGTTTGGGGAAAAGGTGGGCATGAAGGGGGGGGCTAGTTGCCCTTAAACCACTTTCGACTATCAAAAAGGGTACTAGTCCTTTGAATTTCAAATCAAACGAGCCCTTTTTCAAGTTTCTACGATAAAGATTTCAATAAAAACCTTATATGCCCCAACTTATAATCCTTGCCCTGAGGGTTGTGGCTGATTTTCCTCCTTAAAAATATGTTTTCTATCTGGAAATCAACTACCCTGAACAAAATGACTATCTCAAAATTTTTATTGGATGTGTTTGGGGGAATGATGGGTGTGGGAGAGGCTAGTTACTCTCCAATCACTTTTGACTATTAAAAAGGGCAATAGCCCTTTGAATTTCCAGTCGAATGAGCTTTTATTGAAGCTTCTACGACAACGCCTTCTTTAAAAACCTTATATACCCCCAGGGCATGACTTAAAACCCTTGCCCTGAGGGTTGTGGGAGTGTTCTCCTCAAAAACATATTTAATATCTAGAAATCAACTACGCTGAACAAATTGGCTATCTCAAAATTTTGATTGGATGTGTTTGGGGGGATAATAGGCGTGGGGGGGGGGGCTAGTTGCCCTCCAATCACTTTTGACTGTTTAAAAGGGCACTAGCCCTTTGAATTTCCAATTGAATGACCCCCTTTTCAAGTTTCTACAACAAAGCTTTCAATAAAAACCATATATGTCCCCAGGGCAAAACTTATCATCCTTGCCCTTGAGGGTTGTGGGGGAGTGTCCTCCTCAAAACTATGTTTTCTATCTGGAAATCAACTACCCTAAACAAAATGGCTATCTAAAAATTTTATTGGATGTGTTTGGGGGAATGATGGGTGTGGGGGAGGCTAGTTGCCCTCCAATCGCTTTCGACTATCAAAAAGGGCACTAGCACTTTGAATTTCCAGTCAAATGAGCTTTTATTGAAGTTTCTACGACTACGCCTTCTTTAAAAACCCTATATACCCCCAGGGAATAACTTAAAACCCTTGCCCTGAGGCATTTGGGGGAGTGTCCTCCTTAAAAACATATTTTCTATCTGGATATCAACTACGCTGAACAAAATGGCTATCTCCAAAATTTTGATTGGGTGTGTTTTGGGGAATGATGGGCGTGGGGAGGGGGCTAGTTGCCCTCCAATCACTTTCAACTATTAAAAAGCGTACTAGCCCTTTGAATTTCTAATCAAATGAGCCTGTTGTGAAGTTTCTACGACAACGCCTTCTATAAAAACCTTTTATGCCCCCAGGGCATAAAACCCTTGCCCTGCTGGAAAACAACTACGCTGAACAAAATGGCTATCTCAAAATTTTGATTGGATGTGTTTGGGGGAACGATGGGCGTGGGGGAGGGGCTAGTTGCCAATCACTTTCGACTATTATAAAGGGCACTAGCCACTCCAATTTCCAATCGAATGAGACTTTTTCGAAGTTTCTACGACGCCTTCTATAAAAACCTTATATGCCCCCAGGGCACAACTTAAAACCCTTGCCCTGAGGGTTGTGGGGGAGTGGAGTGTCCTCCTCAAAAACATATTTTCAATCTAGAAATCAACTACGCTGAACAAAATGGCTATCTCAAAATTTTGATTGGATGTATTTGAGGGAATGATAGGCGTGGGGGGGGGAGGACGAGTTGCCCTCCAAACACTTTTGACCATTAAAAGAGTATTAGTCCTTTGAATTTCCAATCGAATGAGCCTGTTTTGAAGTTTCTACGACAACACCTTCTATAAAAACCTTATATGCCCCCAGGGCATAATTTAAAACCCTTGCCCTGAGGGTTGTGAGGGAGTGTCCTCCTAAAATACATATTTTCTATCTGGAAAACAACTACGCTGAACAACATGGCTATTTCAAAATTTTTATTGGATGTGTTTGGGCGAATGATAGGCGGGGGGGGGGGGCTAGCTGCCCTCCAATCACTTTCGACTATTGAAAAGAGTACTAGCCCTTTGAACTTCCAATCAAATGAGCCTGTTTAGAAGTTTCTACGACAATGCCTTGTCCTTCTCAAAAACATATTTTCTATCTGGAAATCAACTACGCTGAACAAAATGGCTATCTCAACATTTTGATTGGAGCCAAAGCAACGTAATCAAAGCCATTTTGATTTCCAGATAGAAAATATGTTTTTGAGGACACTCCCGCACAACCCTCAGGGCAAGGGTTTTAAGTTATGCCTTGGGGGGCATATAAGGTTTTTATAGAAGGCGTTGTAGTAGAAACTTCGAAAAGGGTTCATTTGATTGGAAATTGGAGGGGCTAGTGCCCTTTTTAATAACCGAAAGTGATTGGAGGGAAACTAGCCCCCACGTCCATCATTCCCCCAAACACATCCAATCAAAATTTTGGGATAGCCATTTTGTTCAGCGTAGTTGTTTTCCAGATAGAAAATATGTTTTTGAGAAGGACACTCCCCCACAACCCTCAAGGCAAGGGTTTTAAGTTATGCCAGGGGCATAAAAGGTTTTTATAGCAGGCATTGTAGTAGAAACCTTGGGAGAATGAAGGGTGTGGGGGGGCTATTTGCCCTCCCATCACTTTCGACTATTAAAAAGGGCACTAGCCCTTTGAATTTCCAGTCGAATTTCGAAAATCCAGTCGAACAAAATTTCCAGTCGAGAAAAGATTTAAAAAAACCCTATATACCCCCAGGTCATAACTTATAATCCTTGCCCTGAAGGTTGTGGGGGAGTGTCCTCCTCAAAAATATGTTTTCTAACTGGAAATCAACTACCCTCAACAAAATGGCTATCTAAAAATGTTCATTGGGTGTGTTTGGGGAAAAGGTGGGCGTGAGAGGGAGGTTAGTTGCCCTCAAACCACTTTCGACTATTAAAAAGGGTACTAGTCCTTTGAATTTCAAATCGAATTAGCCCCTTTTCAAGTTTCTACGAGAAAAATTTCAATAAAAACCTTGTATGCCCCCAGGGCATAACTTATAATCCTTGCCCTGGGGATTGTGGGGGAATGTCCTCCTCAAAAATATGTTTTATCTCTGGAAATCAACTACCCTGAACAAAATGGATATCTAAAAATTTTTATTGGCTGTTTTTGTGGGAATGATGGGTGTGGGGGAGGCTAGTTGCCCTCCAATCACTTTTGACCGCTAAAAAGGGCACTAGCCCTTTGAATTTCCAGTCGAATGAGCTTTTATTGAAGTTTCTACGACGACGCCTTCTTTAAAAACCTTATTGGCATAACTTAAAACCCATGCTCTGAGGGATGTGGGGGAGTGTCCTCCTCAAAAACATATTTTCTATCTCGAAATCAACTACGCTGAACAAAATGGTTATTTCAAAATTTTGATTGGATGTGTTTGGGGGAATGAGGGGCGTGGGGGGGGGCTAGCTGCTCTCCAATCACTTTCGACTATTAAAAAAAGTACAAGCCCTTTGAATTTCCAATCAAATGAGCCTGTTTAGAAGTTTCTACGACAACGCCTTCTATAAACACCTTATATACCCCCAGGGCATAACTTAAAACCCTTGCCCTGAGGCTTGTGGGCGAGTGTCCTCCTCAAAAACATATTTTCTATCTGGAAATCAACTACGCTGAACAAATGGCTATCTCAAAATTATGATTGGATGTGTTTGGGGAATGATGGGCGTGGGGAGGGGCTAGTTGCCCTCCAATCACTTCCGACTATTAAAAATGGCACTAGCCCTTTGAATTTCCAATCGACTGAGCCTGTTTTGAAGTTTCTACGACATCGCCTTCTATAAAACCTTATATGCCCCCAGGGCATAACTTAAAACCCTTGCCCTGAGGGTTGTGAGGGAGTGTCCTCCTCAAACAAATATTGTCCATCTGGAAATCAACTATGCTGAACAAATTGGCTATCTCAAAATTTTGATTGTATTTGTTTTGTGGTCTGATGGGCGTGGGGGGGGCTAGTTGCCCTCCAGTCACTTTCGACTATTAAAAAGGGCACTAGCCACTCCAATTTCCAATCGAATGAGCCCTTTTCGAAGTTTTTACGACAACACCTTCTATAAAAACCTTATATGCCCCCAGGGCACAACTTAAAACCTTTCCCTGAGGGTTGTGGGGGAGTGGAGTGTCCTCCTCAAAAACATATTTTCTATCTACAAATAAACTACGCTGAACAAAATGGCTATCTCAAAATTTTGATTGGATGTATTTGAGCGAGTGATGAGTGTGGGGGGGGGCGTGAGGGCTAGATACCCTCCAATCACTTTCGACTATTAAAAAGAGTATTAGCCCTTTGAATTTCCCATCGAATGAGCCTGTTATGAAGTTTCTACGATAACACCTTCTATAAAAACTTTATATGCCCCCATGGCATAATTTAAAACCCTTGCCCTGAGGGTTGTGGGGGAGTGTCCTCCTCAAAAACATATTTTCCATCTGGAAAACAACAACGCTGTACAACATTGCTATCTCAAAATTTTGATTGGATGTGTTTGGGGAATGATGGGCGGGGGGGGGGGCTAGCTGCCCTTCAATCACTTTTAACTATTAAAAAGAGAACTAGCCCTTTGAATTTTCAATCAAATGAGCCTGTTTAGAAGTTTCTACGACAACGCCTTGTCCTTCTCAAAAACATATTTTCTATCCGGATATCAACTACGCTGAACAAAATGGCTATCTCAACATTTTGATTGGAGTCAAAGCAACGTAGTCAAAGCCATTTTGATTTGCAGATAGAAAATATGTTTTTGAGAAGGACACTCCCCCACAACCCTCAGGGCAAGGGTTGTTAAGTTACGCCCTGGGGGCATATAAGGTTTTTATAGAAGGCATTGTAGTAGAAACTTCGAAAGGGTTCATTCGATTGGAAATTGGAGCAGCTAGTGCTCTTTTTAATAGTCGAAAGTGATTGGAGGGAAACTAGCCCCTGCCCCACGCCCATCATTCCCCCAAAAACATCCAATCAAAATTTTGGGATAGCCATTTTGTTCGGCGTAGTCGATTTCCAGATAGAAAATATGTTTTTGAGGAGGACACTCCCCCATAACCCTCAAGGCAAGGGTTTTAAGTTATGCCCTGGGGGCATATAAGGTTTTTATAGAAGGCATTGTAGTAGAAACTTCGGGGGAATGATGGGTGTGGGGGGGGGGGGGCTAGTTGCCCTCCAATCACTTTCGACTATTAGAAAGGTCATTAGCCCTTTGAATTTGCAGTCGAATTTCGAAAATCCAGTCGAAGAAAATTTTCAATCGAAAAAAGATAAAAAAAAACCTTATATACCCCCAGGGCATAACTTATAATCCTTGCCCTGAGGGTTGTGGTGGAGTGTCCTCCTCAAAAATTTGTTTTCTAACTGCAAATCAACTACCCTGAACAAAATGGCTATCTAAAAATGATGATTGGGTGTGTTTGGGGAAAAGGTGGGCGTGAGAGGGAGGTTAGTTGCCCTCAAACCACTTTCGACTATTGAAAAGGGTACTAGTCCTTTCAATTTCAAATCGAAATAGCGAGCCCCTTTTCAAGTTTCTACGAGAAAAATTTCAATAAAAACCTTGTATGCCCCCAGGGCATGACTTATAATCCTTGCCCTGAGGGTTGTGGGGTAGTGTCCTCCTCAAAAATATGTTTTCTCTCTGGAAATCAACTACCCTGAACAAAATGGCTATCTCAAAATTTCTATTGGATATGTTTGGGGGAATGATGGGCGTGGGGGAGCCTAGTTGCCCTCCAATCACTTTTGACTATTAAAAAGGGCACTAGCTCTTTGAATTTCCAATCGAATGAGCTTTTTTTGAAGTTTCTACGACAACACCTTCTTTAAAAACCTTATTGGCATAACTTAAAACCCATGCCCTGAGGGATGTGGGGGAGTGTCCTCCTCAAAAACATATTTTCTAACTCAAAATCAACTACGCTGAACAAAATTGGTATCTCAAAATTTTGATTGGATGTGTTTGGGGGAATGATGGGCGTGTGGGGGGGGGGGGGGGCTAGCTGCCCTCCAATCACTTTCGACTATTAAAAAGAGTACTAGCCCTTTGAATTTCCAATCAAATGAGCCTTTTTAGAAGTTTCTACGAAAAAGCCTTCTATAAAAACCTTATATGCCCCCAGGGCATAACTTAAAACATTTGCCCTGAGGGTTGTGGGGGAATGTCCTCCTCAAAAACATATTTTATACCCTGAAATCAACTACGCTGAACAAAATGGCTGTCTCAAAATTTTTATTGGATGTGTTTGGGGAATGATGGGCTTAGGGGGGGGGCTAGTTGCCCTCCAATCACTTTCGACTATTAAAAAGGGTACTAGCCCTTTGAATTTATAATCGACTGAACCTGTTTTGAAGTTTCTACGACAACGCCTTCTATAAAAACCTTATATGCCCCCAAGGCATAACCTAAAACCTTTGCCCTGAGGGTTGTGAGGGAGTGTCCTCCTCAAAAAAATATTTTCTATCTGGAGAGCAACTACGCTGAACAAAATGGCTATCTCAAAATTTTGATTGGATGTGTTTGGGGGAATGATGGACGTGGTGGGGGGGGGGGCTAGTTGCCCTACAATCACTTTCCACTATTAAAAAGGGCACTAGCCATTCGAATTTCCAATCGAATGAGCCCTTTTCGAAGTTTCTACGACAACTCCTTCGATACGAAGTGCCCGGGTATGGAGAACCAAAAAACAACACATTGTGCCCATATCGTTCTTTACTTAGGCAGTGCTAGCGCGCTGCCTATGATATTTACTTCGTCTTATTGCCGCAGTATTTGGTCTACTTTCTACAGATATGGCAAGTATTTACTTCGTCTTCCAATTTGGATGAGGAATTAAAAAATGTCTCTGAAGTATGGTATAACCGACCCGCTTATAGCTGTACTGAATCACTGTGATCGATTTGCAAAGGCATTTGAACCAAGCCACTCTTCGTTATGTGTTGCAATAACTTAAATTTGTAATTTTTTTTCTTTTTTGTCGTAGTAATGTTCTTAATCTTGTTTTTCTTTAGTTGACTTTTCTTTGGATATTTTTTTGTTATTTTTTCTTCTCTCTTGTACTCCATTTACAACATTTTGTATGTTTAATAATGGACAATAAATTGATAATAATAACAACTGTCCTCTTTGCCTAGATTAGCCTAAATAGATGTAACACAAAAAGAAGCTATTTTATTCATTTTTGAAATAATCCTGTTTACAAATTAAAAACAAAAACCAACTTAAAATATGAACCACCCGTAAAGATTTAAAAACCAGATTTGCTCTCCACTCAAATGACTATTAGAATCATCATAGCATTGGACTAAAAAATAGGAAAAATTAACAAAATTAAATATCTGTAAATACTGCATATTAGACTTTCGAAATACGAAAAAAGAACATGAACTTGTTTGCATTATTAAGTGGTGATCAAAGAAGGTCTTGTGTTTCAATCGGTCTACAAGTTTATAAGGTTTCATCGATATATTTTTCAATATCAATGACATACCAATATCGATATTGAACATAAATACGTATCAAAAGATAGTATCTACGTTTGTATTTGAAGAGAACTTACCAAAGGCTAATGATTGGACAGATCCTCGGTTGAGCAATTTCGTTAGTGATAATAAGAAGTGAGAGAGGAAACTTGTTTGATTCTTCAATATTTCTTCCTTGAGTAACAATATAATTTTGCAGTCAGCAGTATCATCAGTGTTTGTCTCGATTACACCACAGTCAGTGCTATTAAAAGAGACTGCCATTTAAAAAAAGAAGAAAAAAAAACACAATTACCAATTAGTTATTCCACTTTGTTACTTAATCTGGGCTTCTTGACCCTTACCTATAGACTTTTATCCTCAAAAAATAGTAACTCTATGCAAAGACAACCCCGAAAATTTTACCACTCTTCCCATCTATCTCTGACAGTGTATATGGGAGTCCATGCAATTGTCAAACAATTTTAGGCATTTTTTTTTTATTTCCAACTCAGCAGGATCATCTCTCGGCATTACCTATTCATAATTAAATATTAAAAATACAAAAACAAGTTTTTTTTTCAATGAAAATAAAGAGCAACATTATAACTTAGAAGAAAAGAAATAATCTAGTAGTTTCAACAGATACTATCCTGTAGTCATATTAAAGATACAAGGTAAAGAACACAGAATTGGACTTTACAGTCCCTATCGGAGATGCTGATCTTCGTTTCATGACCCTTCAGCCAAGAAGTGCAATGGGGGTTAAGGGCTAGCCATCCTGTGCTTTTGCATATCCTTGCTGTTTTGCATTCCCAGATTTCTCCAGGTACCCATTTAAATCTGGGTCGACACTGGAACACTGGCTGAGTTTAAAGTCATGCCACTGACCCCCGTTCGAAAGCAAATAACCAAAAACACAAAAATTCGAACCCCATTCTTCACAGACAAAGGATTTCAAGTCTAGCGTGCCAAACACTCGGCTAGGACGACGCAAACGTCGTATTGCTCTAGTGTTACGGAATTCATTCTTGAAGCATTGGGGAAATAAGGAAAATTTTAGCGAAAAGATTGATGGGCTGAGGAGGGTTGTCATCATTCATTCGAATGAACACGTTTTTGATTTAATTGTTTTATTTGTTTCACTCGTTTTAGACATCATATTGAAGTTTAAGGGTGACTTTCGATATCTTCCAATCTTCTATTATATATAATGAACTTCAACATAATTGTAAAAATACGTTGAGAAGAGGTATGCATTCGATGTATTTAATTTCAAATTAAAATAGAATTTTCCCAAATTTTAAGGATAGATTTTACCCTATACAACACTGTTCTTATACGTTAAGTTCAATTTTTATTACAATGATATTGAGGTGCAACCCCCCCCCCACCTCCACAAAAAAGGAGATCCATCAACCTCCCCCTTAATAGCTGAAAATGGCAAGACTATTTTAATAGATTTTGTATTGTGAAATTTCCAGTGTAATCAATTAACATAGTAATATATTGCTACCTTTAGAAAAAAATAACTAATATCCATATGCTGTCAGCTATCATTACTGTCATATTAACATTATTATTATTACAAATCATACTGTCATTACATTATTGTCACAATAAAAATACAAACTGTCAGCTCCACTTAACAAGCAATCTATAATAACGGTTCATTTTTGTAGACCAATTATCCAAATAGACTAGGAATTTGCCCACTACATGGTATTTTGAGGGATTTTTGGGACAACTTTTTAGGCACAATGATGTGGCAAATCTAAAGGGAGATTTTTTTTTAATGGTAGAAATGATGGGAACCTGGGGATCCTTTGAAATGATGGGGATCTGGGGGATGGGGAGGTACTGGGGATCCATAAATCGATGTTTTCTAGATAATGGCAATAAGTAATTTTATTTTAAAAGGTTTAAAGGCTCAAAAATGGGAAGTTCTCATTTATTATACTTATTTATATCAGTTTTGTATATGGATTCACTAACCAATAAACCAAAAATACCCAAACGAATAGAAATTATGTGAACAATAAAGCGGAACTTGAAAAGAAATTACCGAATAGAAAAGAGAAGAACAAAGAATAGAAAATTAATTAAACAAATCAGCTTAGCTTCAAACTTGGGGATCGTATCTGAATCTTGGGAGAATGCCAAAGTAATCCATATCTAATTTTGTTGAAAACATTGAGAAGAAGAATTGAATAGAAATTAAAGAATAGAATATAAAAGAATTGAAAAAAAGAATAGAAACAGACTAGAAAGAGAAGAATAGAAATATGGGATGTATTACCTCCCCTCGAACCCTTCAAAAAGTCTAGTGTCCTTTGTCATAAAAAGAATGTCCCAAAAAGAATGAGTTGCAATAAAATTAAGAGAAATACCATCTCTAGGCAAAAGTTTTATTCTAATAAACTTGACAGGGATAAAAAAAAAAATGAAAAATATTGATCGGTTTGATTTAGTCAGATGCGACAGTATATACTGTGGTAAATAGCTTGAATAAAAAAAATATCAATAAAAAAAACTGGCAAGGGTCACAAATATTTAGTTTTTTTTAGAATCACAAATTTGTCTATCATCAAATAAATAAGTAAACACAGAGATTGATCAAAAAAGTAAAAGCTTACATATCAGGAAACAAAAATTGTTCTAAGGTTATGGGTAGTTCTACCCAAAAGGAATCATCGTTACTGTTATTACGATGTATGTATATGAACCCCTTCATATACATAATAATTTCTGTCCGTTTTAAGTTCTAATGTTGCTCCTTACATTCAGTTGAAAAAACTTGCTTTTTAATATTTAATTTCTGATCGTTTTTTAAATAATGTCAGTAAATCCAGCTCTTCCTTCATGGAAAATTCCTTCCCCCCGTCCACATTCCCTCGTGAACCTATACTCACCTGTCCCCCCCCCCCCCCAAAAAAAAATGTCTGTATACTTACCAATAACTAATACTATATTTAAGCAATGGACAAAGTTCATAGCTTGTAGCCCATTCCTTGGAGAATGTGGCTGTGGGAAGTAAAATAATCCTCAAAGACATGGTTATTAGATATTCGATTGATATGAGGGGGCTAGCTCCCCTCATAAATTTTTGATCACTTAAAAAAGGCACTAGAAGTTTTGATTTTCGATAAAATGAGCCAGGATCACTGGTTCAATATTGGTTCAATAATATTGAAATATAAAAAAATAGTTAAAAAGCAAATTTCAGAGAACAAATCTTTCTATAACGTTTACTGTTAGAAACGTATGAATCATTTAAAGAAATAAGACAATTCTCTAGAATGGAGATGCACAGAAGCCATCTCGATCTAGATCACTATAAGAAAAAAATAAATAAGCCTGAACAGTGTTATAGCACTCAACTGGCTTTACCTTAGCGTGTTAATAAGGAAATCTCCGAAAAATAAAGATTAATTTCACAAAAAGAAAAAAACAATTGACGGTTGCATCCGTACTAAAATATACTTGAAGAAATCTTATATAAGAAAAGCAGGGCGGTAAATTAATTTTAGACTCTACAGATATTCCCCCCCCCCAAAAAAAAAACCATAACAACGCACAGGTTTTATAAAAATTTCCGAGATATTAAATAGCAATGTTATACATATTTAATATACTTTTTAAGGGTGATGTCTAATATACGCACTTTTCCCCAGGCTTCGGCTCTGGAAAGAAATTCCAAGATATTCGAAAAAACCCCTAGGAGCGGCAGTGCTGCTCAAAAAAGTAGACAAAAAAAGAAGACAGAGTATAATAAATGTTTTATCACATGATTTGTAAAACTTAATTACAAAAAGCAACGTTTTAGCTCCATTTTCAAAGACTTTTTTCTTCTGGATCAATCAATTTGACATTCAAATCACTCAAATCTTGGAAAAAATACTTGACTGACTGTTTCTCAATTTGAAAAATTCCTAGAGGTAAAACTAACAAGAGCGATATTCATACAGAGTAGTGTCTTTTTTCTTTTTTCAATAAGAATATACAAAAAAAAGAACGAATAAAAACTTGAAAATCGATTAGCTTATCATTGTGGAGAACACTAATTATACTTAGAGGTGAAAGTAATAGCATGCTATTGTGATTTGACATTCAAATCACTCAAATCCGGGAAAAAAAATACTTGACTGACTGTTTCTCATGACAGTACTCCCACCATACAAGCGGGCTATCATTCCAAGAAGCATGGCTGATTATATGCCCTTATGTATGACTGTTTTATTTAATGGTTTTTTTTGTATGGATGTTATATGTTTATGAATGTAAGGATTTTTATTGTTCATTACATTGGTGTATTATTGTTAATCCTGACAAGCGGGCTATCATTCCAAGCGGACAGATTTTGTCAATTAAAGGAAGCGGACCCATATATAATCCATACAAGCGGGCCCATAGGTAATCCATACAAGCGGCCAATCATTCCAGGAGGCTAGATAGTCAATCATTCAGAGCAATTAAAGAGAGTGGACAGTACCCCCTTATTATGTCAATCTAAGGAAGCAGACAGTACTACGACCATACAAGCGGACTATCATTCCTGACAGACACATTTTTTGTACGACTGATGTTTTATTTAATGTTTTTTTTGGTATGGGTGTCTTATGTTGATGAATGTAACGATTTTTATTTTTCATTACATTGGTGTTATATTTGATGTTAATTCGTGAATTTGGGCTATCATTCAAAGCGGACATCTTAGTGTGTCAATCTATGGAAGCGGACAGTACTCCCACCATACAAGCGGGCTATCATTCCAAGCGGACATCTTATTGTATGGATGTTTTATGTTTATGGATGTAAGGATTTTTATGGTTGATTATATTGATGTTTTATTTGATGCTTTATGTTTATGGATGTAAGGATTTTTATGGTTCATTGTATTGGTGTTTTATTTGATGTTTTATTGTTTGGATGTTTTATGTTTATGGATGTAAGGATTTTTATGGTTCATTGTATTGGTGTTTAATTTGATGTTTTATTGAACATTATTGTGTCAATGATAGGTAGAGGGCAGGTGGGACATTAATTTATCAATCTAAGGTAGATGGCTTCAAGGACCCCAAGTCCCCCCAAACCCCTTAAATTGAAGTTATCAAGCATTTTGCAGTAGTTTGCATAGGTTGCATAAAGACATTGGGGAGAATAGTATTTAGCCTTAGAGGTAAAAGTAATTGCCAGCTATTGACTTTTAGGGAGTCCACACTCATTTCTGGTACTTAGGGTAACTACAAAATGCTAAATGAATGTCCTCCATAAAATTTCCCCATTTGGAACCAATAGGGTACAAGAAGTTAAATTTGCTTAAAAAAACATTCTCTTTTAACAATTTCCTTATAAACCTTACAATTATTTGTATCAAAGGCTAGAACATCAACAAAATTTGATGCTGACGAAATTAATAAGCAAAACCCTTGATAAGCATGAGTTAATTAAAGAAAAGAAGAAATAGTCCTAAGTGGTCAAAAACTAACTAACAAAGCTTTAACGAGCCCCTATCCTTCTTTGGGGTAGCTAAAAGGTTTTAGATGATATTCCGGATTTATTCCAAGTATTTTGGAACTATATTAAAAATATTCAGACTTTGCATACAAAAAAAACCTTTAGAAATGCAGGATTTTTGTCCCAAGACTTTCAGGGTTTAATTTTTTAACCTTAAATGCTTATATGTTTTTATGTTAAGTAGGGGGATCCTTGGTATTTACGAAGTTAGATCCCATGGGTCCCTGTGAGAGGATATAATACCCCTATAGACTGAGGTAAGTTTTGGAATTTGTAAAAACTTTTATTGAGTAAAAGTCAGAGTTATTCTTCCTTAATATTGACCCCTTAAAAGTCAGGGTAAAGCTATTATTTATGGCATTATGGTTAGCTACATTTGCTTAAACAAGATATCAATGAATCGCTTATTTTTTGCAGAGTAGCTTCGTTTTCTTACAGAAAAAGCCCTTGGACCGTCAAGTATTGCCAAGAACAAAAAACAAGACAAATCTTTCAAAGTTTGCTGGGGATCCCATCTCAAACTTTAAAATGACTTATAAAAATTGATACACTGTTACTACTAAATAACTAATCAGTTTTAACTAATTGACTAATTGATATATCCATGTTCCTAATTAACGGATATAAACTACCCTAGAGATGAGAGTACGCGGTTAGAAAAAACGTATTAAATATACTAATTTTTGTTTATTTTGAACGTATAAAAAACAAAAGGGCATTTTCGTTTTGCCACACAATTTGCAACTTATTAAAATTAAACATTTAAAAACCAAAAGCGTAACAAGAAAAGATGGCGTTTCTCCTTTAATGACCAAGGTTCGTAAAAATACAAAAATCTTATCCTTTTCATAAAAATGCAAATACTGTCAGACCAAAATTCCCAAAAGATTCTACTTGGAAATTGTTTCCAATCGAAAGATCAGTTGCTTCGCATAATGGATGGTATTTGCTAATAGATTTTAGTTATATTGTTAAGATTTTAGCATTCTAATTGTTTTCTTCATCTATCCAAGCATAATTTTCAATACTCTTGAACTAATTTCCCCAGCGATATGGAAATTCTTACGAAAACTAAAAACATCAATTTTACGTAACTACTGCAATTCATTGAGAAATTTAGGGCGTCAAATATTCAATATAAAGATTGTGTATTGAAAAAATTTAAAGATTTTATATAGTAAAACTAGGTATAATTTTTTATTTGGGTGTTTAACCAAAAAGGTTGGGCAAACATAAAATTCGTATCTCTATCTTTTTGACGCTTATTCGCTTCATCAAAGTCTGTTTATTGCCTTCTCTTTAAGGGTTGTACCTGTGCCCTTATGATTAGCATGCATTTGATTCAGATTTTTATTAGAATGTAATAAAAGCTTTAAAAAAGATAAAAAAAAAAGTACCTGGATACAGTCTATGCAGCAGAGTATTCCTTCCTGTAGAGGGGTCAGAACGTTTTCAGTAATGGGGGCAATACAAATGGTGACGCATCACAATGTACGGGAACAGATATGATGTTGTTTAAAACTCCAAATAGACTATCTAAAATTTCAGTTGTGAATCTAAAAAAGCAGACGGTTACATCTTTATAGTACAATTTTATAAATTATAATTTTAAGGATTTACAAGAGAAGGCAAGATGATATCCACCTTAGATCATACGGACAATCTCAGGGAATATGACAATCAATCACTTAGGAATATGCAAGGGCGTGTGTCCTTGTCCATGAAAATGTTCAAACGCTTTATTTTTACTAGATGTAACTCCATGTCTTAAGGTTATCACGAAACTTAAGCTGTTATTGCTCAGCTTCCAGTTTTAAGTTGCCCGTGTGTGTTGTATTGAGTCGAAAACATTGGGAGTCCTGTGATAGGTTAACTAGGATGTTCAACGAGGATAAGATCGGGGTATACCAAATATTAGGTTTTTCGTTGTCTGTTCTGCAACAGAAACTGTTTTCCTTTATTTCAAAAATAGCTTTGTCATACGTTTCCTTTTACATTTTTTTTGCTAAAGAAAGGCTACACGTTGTTTACGCACCTGTCTCATTTCAAACAGTTCGTGGTAACAAACTGTAAGTAGGGAGCGACCCGGCTCAATGGTAACCGAAACTCTAAAAACTGGAATTTTGGTAACAATAGATACATCAAAAGAATCAGATTTTAATTTTGATTTCAAATATAAAAGTTTCATCAAGTTTAGTCTTACCCATCAAAAGTTACGCGCCTGAGAAAATTTGGCTGATTTTCGAAAAAGGGGGAGAGACCCCTAAAACTTATAGAACCTTAATAAAATTCACACCATCATATTCAGCGTATCAGAGAACCCTACTGTAGAGGTTTCAAGCTCCTATCTACAAAAATGTGGAATTTTGCATTTTTTTGCCAGAAGAAAGATCACGGGTGCGTGTTTATTTGTTTGTTTGTTTTTTTTCCCCCAGGGGTAATCGTATTGACCCAGTGGTCCTAGAATATTGTAAAAGGGCTCATTGGAACGGAAATTAAAAGTTCTAGTGCCCTTTTTAAGTGACCGAAAATGGAGGGCAACTAGACCCCCTCCCACGCTCATTTTCTTCTCAAAGTCACCCAATTAAAATTTTTAGATAGCCATTTTGTTTAGCATAGTCGAAAATCTTATAAATATGTCTTTTAGGATGATTTAATCCCCCACAGTTCCCAGGGGAAGGACTGCAAGTTATGAACTTTGCCCATTGCTTGCATATTGTAGCCTATTGGTTATTGGGAAGTATACAGACATTTTCAGGAAGTATTTTTTTGGTGGGGGGGAGGGGGGCTGCAGGAGGGGGTTACTCGGGAGAATCTTTCCGTGGAGGATATTTCTTTAGGGTAAGGGATATTTCTATGAATGGTGCACTGGATTTCCAAGCATTATTTAAAAACGATCAGAAATTAAATTAAAAAAAACAAGTTTTTTCAACTGAAAATAAGAAGGAATATTAGAAAATAAAATGAACAGAAATTATAACGTATACGAAGGGGGTATCCCCCAAGTCAATACCTCGCTCTTTACGCCACAGTTTTTTTTTATTGCTTTAAAAAGTGCTATCTATTCTAATTAAACGGCCTTTGTGATTCAGGGGTGTGTGAATTAAAAAGTTTTTTTAACTTTTAACGTAAAGAGCGTGGTATTGACTAAGGGGAGAACCCCATCATATACGTAATACCATATACGTAATAAAAAAAAACAATAAAAAAAAACAAGCGATACGGCTCAATAGTAAGCGAAACTTTTAAAAACGGAACATTGATGTCAATAAATGTATCAAAAGAAGGGGCTTATAATACTGATTCTAAATATATAAATTTTTTTAAGTTTAGTATTACTCATCAAAGGCTACGAGCCTGAAAAAACTTACCTGATTTTTTAAAGAGGGGGGAAACATCCCCTAAAAGTGAAAAAATTTTAATGAAAATCACTGTCAGATTCAGCGTATCAGAAAACCCTATAACATAGGTTTCAAGCTCATATCTGCAAAAATCTGCAACTCTGTATTTTTTTCCAGAAGAAAAATATACGAATATAGAAGTTCGTTACGTAAGTTAATTTGTAAATTACGTCAGAACCAACTTTAGAGACAGCCATTTAGCAAAAGAAAAGTAAAATTTTTATACAAATTTTGTTTTCTTATTCAATGACGGCGAGCCAAAATAAAAGCTGCATTAACTAAAAAACGATCAGAAATTAAATTAAAAAAAACAAGTTTTTTAAACTGAAAGTAAGGAGCGACATTAAAACTTAAAACGAACAGAAATTATTCCGTGTATGAAAAGGGCTGATCCCTCCTCAACGCCTCGCTCTTTACGCTAAAGTTTGACTCTGTCCCACAACTTTATTTTTTAAAACAATACAAAACTTTAGGGTAAAGAGCGAGGCGTTGAGGAGGGATCAGCCCCTTTCATATACAGAATAATTTCTGTTTGTTTTAAGTTTTAATGTCGCTCCTTACTTTCAGTTTAAAAAACTTGTTTTTTTTTATTTAATAATTGATTAAGAGCCAAAACCCACGGATATGGAGATCTAAAAAAATTCTGGAGGGTGGTAAGAAATCTTTTGCTAGTAGAAATGGATTCTCCTTTTATTCTTGCATTAAGAGTTAAAATTATTCTTATACAGCAGCTTCATTAATGGCAGTAGTCAGGAGGCTTGCATTTTCACGTTTTAAATTATAATGTTGGAAAATTTGGAATCTATGCTAACAGGTACCCTATGTGAATTTTGGGTACTGAAAGTTACGTGTAATCTTTGGCTAGAAGTTCTACCATATTCCAGTAGCAATGTAGAGCTTAGTCTTATTCTAGCCTGAGCCCTCAATGGTAAAATAAAGAAGCTGTTTTTACTCACATGGAAAACTTTGCAAGAGATCATGGATGTGGGAATAGCCACAACCCAGTAAAGAGCGAACCACGGCCCATAGTAGCCAAAAGTTTAAAAAATTAAAAAAAATATCTACTGAGAAAAAATGGCAATTCGCACCTTATTCAGGAATGGTTACTATTATTTGGATCAATCTTGATAGTAAAATGCTATTGCAATAATACATTTACAGAGATTTCGAAAGAAGCCTGAGACCCCCCTCCCCCGCCCTAAAAAATGACGTCGGATCCAAACAGAAAGTACACAAATGGAATCACCATGGTCCAAAAAACCCTGCAGTAGTCCCAGTCTGCAGGGACTTTTAGGGAGTCCATAGTCATTTCTGGTACTGAGGGTAACTACAAAATGCTAAATTAATGTTCTCCATAAAACAGTCCCCATTTGGAACCAATAGGGTACACAAAGTTAAATTACCTTAAAAAAACATTCTCTTTCGACAATTTCCGAATGCACCTTACACTTATTTGTATCAAAGGCTATAGCCTTTGATACAACTCTGATGCTGACGAAATTAATAAGCAAAATCCTTGCTAAGCACGAGTTAATTAAGAAAAAAGAAGCCACCGATGGCTTTCTTCTTCTTTTTCGTTTTTCTTCTCTGTTGTTAGTGGGACACTTCATTATCATTGAAATATGTTAAAAGGCTCGTTTAAAAGTTAATCTAAGGCTTTTTATTTGTAAACTAGACTTACTAACGCCATTATACTGTGCCGGGTTGTACACAAAAATGGCACTTTAGGTGCAATTTCTGGAGTGGAAAGGTTCGGAAGCATTAAAATGGCAACGTCAATATCTCAATAATCGAATATCCTAAGCTTGAGGTCTATACTTCCCTTTTTTGTATACTCCCACTCCCAGCCAATAAGTTTCGTAAATTTTCTGCGAACTAACAGAACTAGCAGGCTACTGCAACATCGTAGAGATGTGTTTAATGGCTCAATTCAACGATCTTGATCTTCTCAACGTGCTTTTGTAGTTTTATATTTAAAGAGAGCATAAAAGACACATCGAATGGTGATAGGACTGCACTGTCATACATTGCTAGCGAATAACAAACGAGTGATTAGGGACAGCAAAAAGCATAAAACTAAAATAAGGAGTGTCAATAAACAGCGTAACTGAACGCCTGGGCGAATATCCTGGCGAGTACAGGCTGGGAATAAATAGTTGGAGCTGTTCTGGAGCTTATAGATGGCTTGGGGTCTCAGGTCCGTCACAAGCTCCTTCCTCCGTCCCTATGTCCGAAAGGGAAATCCAGCTTCCGTGGCCTCATACTAGCGTTAAATAAGACCTTTCACATATTTGCTAACCAGAAACGTTGCTGCCAAGAACCACAGGGGACGTTGAAGATCGGTGCGACACAGCCTTTGCACTGTCTTTTGATTTATGGACAATCCATCAGCGTTTTGTTTATTTTTGTGTTTGTTTTTTTTTGGGGGGGGGGGCTGAAAATCCTCTTCCTTGCCATAGTAGTATAATACTAGTAGGCACGAATATATAATGCTTCGGACATAATAGGTTTCATATTACTTGTGCAAAATTTAGACTCTTGTTGATAGAAGAACATTGTCAAATATGGAAAACCATGTTGTAACCAATATGAGCCCAAAGCCTAAATTGATGCTGGAGGTCCCAAGGACTTTTTGCTGTCCGGTTCTAAGCCGGCCTAAGTGCTTCGTGTGGACTTGAGAAGATGTGCTACTCCTCGTTCTGGGTTGGTTTCGGGACCATTGTTTTTCCTGAGGCCACACTAATTTCAATAACTCAAATAATATGAAAATTACAACTAGGAATGTTACAATCTTAAAATACAACATATGGTATTTTGACTGTACGAATTTACGTGCTTTGAACAGGACTTGTTAGAAGTTACAAAAACTCATATCCCAAGTGTAGGAAACATGAGATTAGATGATATAGAGTTTATTTACTTAGGCAGGAAAGATTGGGTGCACAAGCAGGGAATGTATTAATAATAGAATTCTAGTTATTTATTTTACGACTATAATGTGCAGGGTATCAGTCATGGTAGTATATCCCCTGTAGAACCGACTGATTAGACAATAGTGACTCAGATTAATTTTACTTACAGATGCAGTAACAAAAAGACAGGATCCTAGGTAGAAATATAGTAATTAGTAATTTGTTTAGGAGATTTTAATGCATAGGTCGGTAGAAATAGGGATAGATGATATCCAAACCTAGGTAAATTTAATATGGAAAAAGAAAATAGCAACGGTATAGATTGCTGCAATTTTGCAGATAAACCAATCTAGTTATAACCAATACAGTATTTGATCATAAATAGACTATAAGTTAACATGGTATTCACGTGATGGTAAGACAGCTAACCTCATTGATTATGCTTTAATGAACAGATGATTGACAGAATATATAGGAGTGCTGTTATTGAAGTTAAAAGTATAAATCATCATCTAGTTGAGTCTAGGGCTAATCCAAGCTGGAATTTAGGAAGGGCAACCACCTTTCGGGAAGTTAAGACGTTCGTAAACTCCAGGATGATAATTTGTTAGAAATTTTCCAGGAACAATTGAATAATAAACCAGAGAGTCTAACAATCGAACAACGTAGGAGATGGATGGAATGATTTTAGGAAAATAGAATTCGTAGATGGTGTCTTAGGGAGCAAAGTTAGAAACGCAGCTAGGAATATTAGTGAGAATATTTTAAGTTTGGTAGAGAGGAGGAGGGAGCTATACTAGAGATATTTAGAGCGATCATAGATCATATGAAGATAAGAGGCATCTAAGGAAAGTGGAGAAAGCGTTAAAATATGAATTAAGGAAGTGTGAAATGGATGCTATAGATAACATTGCTAAGTATGTGAAAGATGTAGCCAGACTCCATAATAGTTAGATATCGCACCGGCATGTTAAAAAATTGAGAAGAAACAGTCAATCTGGATTTGTCCCAATCGTAGAAGCAACCTAGTAAAGGATGAACGACGGCTTATAGTAGCCAAAAATTAAACTGCACGTTTAAAAAAAATGGCAATTGAGAAAAATTGCATTTCTGGCTTATTCAGGAATGGTAACCATTATCTAAGTTAGTCTTAATGGTAAAACATTATTTTGAAACTAATTTTAAACGGGTTTCGAAAAATATTTTGAGGCCCCCTAAAAAATAGCATCGGATCGAAAAAAAAGTACACCTCCGGAATCGTCATGGGTAACACTGATGTGCTCTCTTTTTTCTTTTCTTTTTTCTTCTCCACCGTAAGCGGGACACTGGAACATATAGAGAGCTGTTTAAGGGCTCATTTTAAAGGAAATTGCTACATCTATGTACTATTGTAATTAACAGAAAAGTAAATAAAAGGAATTTTTTTGACAAAAACTACATCTTCATAAGCAAGATAATGAAACACATCATAATCGTAGGTTACAACCAACAAATCACTCAACAGCATAATTATGTGATGATGTACTTTGCAACTGAGGTTCGTTCTTTACTATATCAAGCTATGTGCGTGATCGTGGTTACAGCGGTAGCTTAAACCTAGAAAAAACGAACTTCGGCCAATAGTAACACATAATTGTCTTTATAGAAGATGCCAATCGAGGTTGCCGCGGTAGCTGCCACCTAGTAAGGGTCTCTTCAAGAGAGAAGAGGCAATATCAATTGCTTTAGATTTTTCGGTGTTTTTAGTCTAATTAACATTATCCCTAGTTATGAGATTGATAGTTATAAAGCTTCTATTGACTTCAGTGTAAATTAATGTTAATTAATTTTTAATTATTCACAAATCGTCTACTGACTAAACAGAACTAGTAGACTAGTGCAACATTATAGACAGCTGTTTAAGGGCTCATTTAAAAGCAAATTTCTATATCTAAATTATTTATATAAAATAAAACTAATAACGGTATCATAAAGTGTAAATGGCACCAAAAGTTGCATGTGGTTTTTTTTTTTTTATTTCCTAATAAAAAAACAAAAAAGGGGCCTTTTCTAAAATCAGGCTCCATAAAAATTCCAAACCTATAAAAGATTAAAATTAATAGAACGGGAACATAACCCCCTCAGCTGCCACCAATAGCTACTTAGCTAGCACATCGGCAACACTGTAGAGAGATATTTGAAGTGTCAATTTTAAGCTATCAATCATTTCATTTACTCTTTTTTAAAGATTTGTAGTGGAAAAGAGCATTAAAAGCTGCATCAAGCGGTGACCAAACCTTGAGTGTTAGGTTACTTTATTGTGGTAAATTTCTACTGTGCAATAAAGCCTTGGTTTGAAAAACATTAAAAAGTAAATCCTAGACCTGTGAAATGGGAATCTTCCAAAAAAATACTTAAATGAAATCAAATTACCTGAAGATATGATTTCTAGCAGTAATCTAATTGTGGAAATGTCCAGTTATTGTCTTGCAAACCAAAATTACAATGGAATTCGTTATTTTAGCTCCCCTCAACAAAGAAGTAAGTAAAGAAAACACAAAAATTGTCAATCGCCTCCTAGGAAAATACGAATCCTGTAAAAGTTATAATTAAGTGAAGGGTAAACAGGACGGAAAAATGGAATTCACACCAGAAGTTCTCAATTACACCTAGATGGCAGATTTGCTACCCCATGACTTAAAAAAAGCAAAAAATACAATAATTATGCTTATGCGTAATTAAGATACTTCAGAGGACATGTGTAATGTAACACGCCTAGCTGTAATGAACACGCTTAACTAGCTGAAAACGCCTGTATAATGGAACACGCCAAGCTGTTACTAAATTATCTAGTAACGTAATTAAGCAAAAATAATCACTGTGGAAAAAATCTGGAAAAGAAGTTCACATTTCTCGAGTTATGCTGAACTCCAATCAAGGTCAACTTTGGTGTACAGTACAACGATCATCAATTTTCACTTCGACCAGCATGTGCATTGACCATACTTAAATCGTAATGAAAAACTTCTGAATTTATTGGCAGCGACCGCCGTAAACCTGTCTTTAATTAGGGTCTGGTATATGTGTCATTTTCCCATGTTAAACAAAAATAGCTTGAAAGCTGTGCTACCCTCTGAAAATGAACTCCGAAAATATACTTCTGTGTGGAAGGAAGCGTTAAACACTCCCCACGAAACCTTTTTTAGTTAATATCACACGTCTTTTTGCTAATATATACGTTTATTTTTGCGTTTTTAGGGTGTTTTAGCAAGCAAAACTGATCAAAAACACTACCTGTAAATGCACTTATTTATTTTCGAAGGATGACTTACTTTTGTTTGATATGTTTAAATAGAGCAGGGTAAACCAGAACCAATGATGTTAAAAATTGTTGACTTGGAACAAAAAGTTCTTTATTATCTGACGGTGTTGTCACAGACAAACCAATATTTATAGTTATTCTCCAAGCTTGTAACCACTGATTATCACCCATTTCACCAGTTTTTGTATTTATTAATAAAAGTTCTTGTAAGGATTTTAGAGCAGATAAGGAGACTTCTGTGTTTCGGCTCAGAGCACTTTTTTCGATGTGTTTTAAGAGTAGTGTCCATCCATTCTCAAAATCTCCCAGCTGGTGAAGGAGGGGTCGCTTACTATTGAATACACGAGAAACACCAGATAGGGTAAGAACCTGAAATGAAACGAAGGAAAATTTACATTAATATAAAAATCCAAAATTGAGAATTATCCTATAAAGATAACTAAAAAATGAAGATTTTTCGTGAAAATTCCATTATCCGGGAAATGTTTATCACAAAATTCCAGAGATCTATCATAGTTTTTATAAATTCATTCATTTTTCAGACATATGTTTATCACTGCTTAGTTGGAAAGCAACAGAGACTTAGGGGGCATACCTCGACACGTGTACCAACTCCAAAAGTGCGATTCTTTCTATTGTTTAGGGAATTTTCATATAATTAATTCATCAGCTAAATTGCTGTCCTGAGACAAGGTTCTCCCCTTTTCCCTCTATACAACTTTGGAAATGAGTGTGTTTCACGTAATAAGTGCATGATTCATCTTCTCAACTATGGAGATAAAATCACTTTCTCTCATTAAAAAGAAAGTGGGATTTTAACAATTTGTCTGCCCTGACAACTTGTACTCCGAGCAATGGTCGAGGCGCAAGGAATATAATTGGCGTGGTATGTATCATTTTCTCAGTTGTTGCACATGTTCAGTCGCGAAATGACGTAATTACACAGCTAAATAATTATTCGGCAGTTACCGAAATGAAATATTTATTACCATTTAGAGACATGTCATGAACAAAAAAAATCAAAAAAGAGGCTCGAAATTCAAGGAAAGATAAATAAGGATATATCGAAAATGGAGACAAATTGGTACTTATTTTATGTACAAATAAATTACAACTAGGACTTGCAATTTTGAGCCACAGTTTTCTTCAAAACATAATGATGTAAGTGAAATTTAAAAAGGTGATAAATCAGAATTAATTAATAGAAGTCTATTAAATTTTGGAAACAGAATAATTACTAAGGGAGCAAGGCTTGCGTTATTTAAAGTATGTATTATCTATACTTTCAACAGAAGCCAGTGATCCAGCCGTACCATTCGCCATAGCCCTTCTACAAGCCTCCTGGAGATCGGGTCCGGTCCTACAGCAAGCTGAGACTGAGTGAGATTCTTCATTCTATGAAACAAGTACCATCTAACTTAGTTAGCTCCCTCAACAAGTCCTGCACTATGGTTTATAGTTGAATATGAATGCCCTCTTCTTGCAGGAAATCATGAAACCCTGCTGGCAGGGCAGTAAGATTAGGACTGTAATACCAATGAGATACCATTGCAATTTCTAAGCAAGAGGTTTGTATTAGTCTCAGCGGTTGTTTTTAAACAATTATATCCACAACCTCCCCTCTGGCAATCTATCCCGAATAATAGCACCGTTGGCAAAAAAACATGTCAAACACAAAAAAATGTAATCAGAGGACCAATCTACCAAAGGATATGCCTCGTACTGAGTACGTAATGAACATCTTTGTCAGAAACCACGATTCAATTTGAAACAGTTTCCCGAGGGACTTATTCTTAAAAACCCGTCTGCTGAATACTCCTAAAGGAAATTCAATAAACACAATTCACGAATTTAGAAGACTCTAGGTAAATAAGAAGTTGAGAAGTGACAAACTAGACACTGATCTCAGGCCAGCACCATGAAGGCTGTCATAAGAAATCTTTTGTCACTGCGGATTGACTTAGTTCAAATTATGCTAGTTGCAAGTAATACTGGTTGTGTCACTTGTGTAGGCTTATGTACTGATTGCGATGAATGTCCCTGGCAAAGATCACTCACATGAACTTTTTAGTTCATTCATCACAATTGCGACATTTTACTCGTTGTTGTTTTACAACTCAAATAAGGGTTATATAAAGATTTAGATAAGCTGGATTTTTTCTAATTGTTTCCTATGGCTTTTGCCCAGGATCTTAAACTAAGATATACATTATTACCTCTGTTTCAGCCCATTGTTTCTGTGCAGTATTACGAGAGCGGTGAATTAAAATTGAACCATTTGCATCAACCTTCTGATCACTTGCAACAGTTGCAAGGGATTCCACTTTTTCTAACAGCGGGAACAGTACCTCAAAATAGACTTTATTTTAATAACATCTAAAAAAAAGAAATAGGATCTTGTAAGATTACTTAATCAAAACAATGGAAGTAAACTACTGATTATCATTTTATACCCTTCGTAACTTGAAAACGATAATATTGGCAATAAACTGCAAAAGGCTGAACAGCATTAATTTTCAGGGAGGGGGACTATGTTACACGCCTAAGATTTATCATTATTATTCTTACTCTTGTAGCACCTTTCGTATTTCATTCTTGCTTGATTGTTCTTTCAAATCCTAGCAGTGTAACAAAGGCGAAAATTGGAGAAAAAAAGCAAACATTAGGAAATAACTAAGTTCAAATTTCAACCGTTGATTACACCCTTCCAACTTCAACTCCTTCTTTACACCCTCCCAGGAAATTCTTATTTCCCTTAAATCTTGTCTTATGACATCCTTCCAACTGGGGACGACCTCCTTTTCGTTTGGTCGTAGTCGGTTGGTCGACAAGGACAATCTTTGGCAATCTGTTATCCTTCATCCGCAGAATGTGTCCTAGCCGTCTCATCCTTTCTCTAAATATAGCCCTAGAAAGCAGGACTCTCTTTACAAGTGGTTATGCAATGATTTTAAATAAGAAAGCAACGTAGCCACTGTTTTGCTGTAAACAGTAGATGATTTACTCGGTAATTACTTGGTAATTCGAATTTAATTTTAAAAAATAAAAGGTATTATGTTTTGAGGAAAATGAACATAACCTTAGCTTGTGCATTCTACATTTTAAGAAATTAATTATAAAAACTTTTTATAAAATAAGTTTTTCAAAAAAAGAAAAGAACTCCATTAAACCAAAAATGAACAAAAATAGAAACAAATAATCTACCAAGTATATAGCTACCACAAATCAGTATCAATAAATAAATGAAACCCAAAACAATTAGAAATTAAAATAACTAAAAGAGTCAAACTCACAATATGAGCAGAAATTAATATGAATAGGGTTCTAAACCCCATGCTTTCTAAAAGCCAGAATATAGTTTTTACTTTACTGAAAAGAATTCAAATGAATTTAATGAAAAAAAAAAATGTGCATTGTCAGTTTAATATAAATATGCTGATATTTATTCCTTAAATTATTAATTAATTTTGATTTCTTAAAGTTATAAAAGGGAAAACATTAAAAAAAAATTCGTATACCAGGAAATGGTGGATGTGAAAGGGGGGGGGTTAGTTTCCATCCAAAAATTGTCTACTATTATTTAAATATCCATTTAAATGCGGCCTTTTTGAATTTTCTACGGAAACGCTTTCTATAAAAAAAACCTTATATGCCCTAAGTGCAAAACTTATAACCCTTGCCCTGAGGGATGTGGGGGGACTGTCATCCTCAAAGACATAATTTCCAGAACTTACAACTACGTAGAACAAAATGGCTGTCTCAAAATTATGATTTGATGGGTTTGGGAAAATGGTGGGCGTGAGAGAAGGGCCAGCTGCCCTACAATCACTTTCGACTATAAAAAAGGGGACTAGCCCTTTCTATTACCAATCAAATGAGCCCGTTTTGAAGTTTCTACGATAGCGTTTTCTATAAAAACCTTATATGTGCCGAGGGCTTAGCTTACAATCCTTGCCCCGAGGGCTCTTAGTGAGTTATCATCCTCAAATACTTAATTTCCAAAACTTTTTAACTGCATTGAACAAAATTGATATCTCAAAATTATGATTGAATGTGTTTGGGGAAATGGTGAGCGTGAGAGTTGGTTTGTTTGTCCTCCAATCACTTTCTAGTATTAAAAAAGGCACTAGCCCTTTGAATTTTCAATTGAATGAGCCTTTTTTTATGTTTCTACGACAACGCTTTCAATAAAAACCTTATATGCCCCCAGTGTATAAATTACAATCCTTGCCCTGAGGACTGTGGGGTGGAGTGTCCTCCTCAAAGACTTAGTTTCAAAATTTTTCAACTACATTGAACAAAATGGCTAACTCAAAATTTTGATTGGATGTGTTTGGGGAATGGTGGATGTGGAAAGGGTGTTAGTTGCCCTCCAATCACTTCTTCCTATTAAAAAGGGTACAATCCGCTCTAATTTCCAATCAAATAAGCCCTTTTCGAAGTTTCTACGACAACTCCTACGATACAAAGTGCCCTTATCTAAGAACAAAAAAAAAAAAAATAATGCATTGTGCCAATATCGTTCTTTACTAAAGCAGCGCTGTCGCGCTGCCTATGATAACAGAGAATTGCTAACATTTTATTTTTCAAGACAAACTAATGCATCAATATCTTGTTTTCATACCGACGTTAAAAAGTAACATGACTGGGCCGCGAATTAGAAAAAATGAAGTTTGTTTTTAACGGATAGAGTATTTTGAGACCTCTTCTTATAAACTTGTCATCGTTTTTCTTATGAAGAACAAATTCTTCATGGAATATAGCTTTTTAAAAGATGTAAGGGGTTCACAGATACTGTGATTAATTGATGATGAAGAAATAAAGCCAGTGTTACTAACCTGCTGCAACGCTTGACGTTGCCAAGCAACTTAAATCTAGTTTATCTTAACATGGAAGTAATACCCAGTTATTCGCTTGAAATGGCTATCTAAATGGAGGTATCTCAAATAATATTCCTCTTTTTTTAAATTCTCGTCTTAGAGTTAATTTTCATAATTATCGTAATCCTCTATATAAAAAAATAGTATATTTACAATTATACACACGTAATGGTGTATCAAATCCAAATATAACCGCAGTGGGGTAGTGGGGAGGGCAAAGAGCCAGGTATAGACAGGTATGATCTCTTAAAGGCATGATTGCTTAAAGATAGACCTATTAAGGGTATGATCCGCTAAGGGTAATATCAAGCTAATCTCAATATTTACCTTCCATTACTACATTCATAATAATTTAATTAGTCCTTCAATAGAAGTCTCCAGACTTAGTTTCTTGAGCTTGCCTCTCAATAGACCAAATCAATATGTAGCCTATGAATGAATACAGAATAATCAACGGTAGAAATTTGAACTTAGTTATTTCCTAATGTTTCCCTTTTTTCTCCAATTTTCGCCTTTGTTACATTGCTAGGATTTGAAAGAACAATCAAGCAAGAATGAAATACGAAAGGTGCTACAAGAGTAAGAATAATAATGATAAATCTTAGGCGTGTAACATAGTCCCCCTCCCTGAAAATTAATGCTGTTCAGCCTTTTGCAGTTTATTGCCAATATTATCGTTTTCAAGTTACGAAGGGTATAAAATGATAATCAGTAGTTTACTTCAATTGTTTTAATTAAGTTATCTTACAAGATCATTTTTCTTTTTTTCAGATGTTATTAAAATAAAGTCTATTTTGAGGTACTGTTCCCGCTGTTAGAAAAAGTGGAATCCCTTGCAACTGTTGCAAGTGATCAGAAGGTTGATGCAAATGGTTCAATTTTAATTCACCACTCTCGTAATACTGCACAGAAACAATGGGCTGAAACAGAGGTAATAATGTATATCTTAGTTTAAGATCCTGGGCAAAAGCCATAGGAAACGATTAGAAAAAATCCAGCTTATCTAAATTTTTATATCACCCTTATTTGAGTTGTAAAACAACAACGAGTAGTTTGTCACTTCTCAACTTCTTATCAAACAGTTCGTGGTAACGAACTGTAAGTAAGGAGCGACCCGGCTCAATGGTAACCGAAACTCTAAAAAACGGGATTTTGATACCAATAGATACATCAAAAGAATCAGATTTTAATTCTGATTTCAAATATATAAGTTTCATTAAGTTTAATCTTACCCATCAGAAGTTACGTGCCTGAGAAAATTTGGCTGATTTTCGAAAAAAGGGGGAAAGACCCCTAAAAGTTATAGAACCTTAATGAAAATCACACCATCATATTCAGCGTATCAGAGAACCCTGCTGTAGAGGTTTCAAGCTCCTATCTGCAAAAATGTGGAATTTTCCATTTTTTGCCGGAAGAAAGATCACGGATGCGTGTTTATTCGTTTTGTTTTTTTGTTTGTTTGTTTTTTCTTTTCCCCAGGGGTGATCGTATTGACCCGGTGGTCCTAGAATATCGTGGGAGGGCTCATTGGAACGGAAATTAAAAGTTCTAGTGCTCTTTTTAAGTGACAAAAAAAATGGAGGGCAACTAGGCCCCCTCCCACGCTCATTTTTTTCCCAAAGTCACCCGATCAAAATTTTGAGATAGCCATTTTGTTCAGCATGGTCGAAAATATGATAAAAATGTCTTTTAGGATGACTTGATTCCCCAAAGTCCCCAGGGGAGGGCTGAAAGTTATGAACTTTACTCAATGTTAACATATAGTATTGGTTATTGGGAAGTATACAGACTTTTTCAGAGGAGATTTTTTCTGGTAGGTGGGGGAAGGAGAGGGTCGGGGGCTATATGGAAGGATCTTTCCATGAAGGAAGTTTTCATGGGGGAAGGGACATTGCTATGAAGGGGGCGCCGGATTTCCCAGCATTATTAAAGAAAAAGATCAGGAATTAAATAAAAAAAACAAGTTTTTCAACTGATCAACTGATTGTGATTAAGAGGTCGTTTTTAAAGAACTGGAAAAAAAATTCGAACTATAGTTTAAAGAGCAGGGTATTGACTAGGGGGCGAACCCCCTAATATACGTGTTAAAAATTTATGAATATAGAAGGTCGTTACGTAAGTTAATTCTAAGTTACGTATATTTATTACTAATAAAAACGTTCGTAAATAAAATTAAACAAGTTTCGAGAAAGCCATTTAACCAAATATAATATTCAAATTTTGTTTTAATTATTCATGTACGGTAAGCCAAAATCAAAACCTTCATTAATTTAAAAACGTTCAAAAATTAAATAAAAACAATAAGTTTGTTTTAACTGAAAGTAATGAACGACGTAAAAACTTAAAACGAAAAGAAATTGTTCCGTATATGAAGGGGAGTGTCCCCTCCTCAAGGCCTTGCTCTTTACGCTAAAGTTTGACTTTCTCACAACTCTATTTTTTTAAACAATAAAAAAACTTTAGCGTAAAGAGCGAGGCGTTGAGGAGGGACAGCCCCTTCATATACGGAATAATTTCTGTTCGTTTTAAGTTTTAACGTCGTTCCTTACTTTCAGTTAAAAAAACTTGCTTTTTTTATTTAATTTACCTAGAGTCTTCTAAACTCGTGAATTGTGTTTATTGAATTTCCTTTAGGAGTATTCAGCAGACGGGTTTTTAAGAATAAGTCCCTCGGGAAACTGTTTCAAATTGAATCGTGGTTTCTGACAAAGATGTTCATTACGTACTCAGTACGAGGCATATCCTTTGGTAGATTGGTCCTCTGATTACATTTTTTTGTGTTTGACATGTTTTTTTGCCAACGGTGCTATTATTCGGGATAGATTGCCAGAGGGGAGGTTGTGGATATAATTGTTTAAAAACAACCGCTGAGACTAATACAAACCTCTTGCTTAGAAATTGCAATGGTATCTCATTGGTATTACATTCCTAATCTTATTGCCCTGCCAGCAGGGTTTCATGATTTCCTGCAAGAAGAGGGCATTCATATTCAACTATAAACCATAGTGCAGGACTTGTTGAGGGAGCTAACTAAGTTAGATGGTACTTGTTTCATAGAATGAAGAATCTCACTCAGTCTCAGCTTGCTGTAGGACCGGACCCGATCTCCAGGAGGCTTGTAGAAGGTCTATGGCGAATGGTATGGCTGGATCACTGGCTTCTGTTGAAAGTATAGATAATACATACTTTAAATAACGCAAGCCTTGATTCCATTAGATTTTTCAGCAGCTATTGGATATTTTGGCTATTTTATAAGTTTAAACCCTTTCTAGTTTTATGGTGCTCGCACATGTTCTAAATGGTATTTTGTTATGATTCCTTCTTTTTATTTAGTTATTATTTGTAGATTATTTGTACGGTAACCGTTTACACAGTAAAAAAAGGTAACACTTTTTAAACCAGACTTTTTTTTATGGAAGCTATAGCTTATGTCGAATAACACGTGTACCCGATTAGCCAATAATGTCTATATCATTTCATGTCCAGCATTTTTGAAAACTTGGTGAAGATAATATGAGGTCGCTAACAGCAAATCTCGCCGTCCACTCATCCTCAATTGTGTCCTTGTTTACTATGGAAGGATAAAATTCAAATAGTCCACTAAATGTGAGGTGTACTGATTTACTCTTGACATGATCAAAATATGACTAAAAGCTGCCGAAATTGAATAAGTTTTTATGATATGCTCAAGAGTCATTATCCTTCGCTGATGCTAGCAGATAATTGTCTGCAATAATTGAAAATGGATTTAATTCGTCGGCATAGACGAGTTATAAATGCTTGAAGAGATTCAATACTCTCCAGTAATAGAGGGATAATCTTATATTTTTAGGGGTTATAGAGGTAGGCATTGAGGAAAAGGTGGGATAATAAGGCTTGGTTGATGATTGCTTTTTGCCAATACAAAGCTATTTTACATCGCTGCATGTTGGCTGTCTCAAGCAGGGACCAATATTAATACAGGAGTGAGTTGCGAAATTTTGTGACTGTCCCGTATATACGAGAGCGTGACAATTCTAGATAACTGTATTTGGTCGTCTCGTTCATTGAAAAAAGAAGGCACAGTTTTTCATTGAGTTATGGATTTTGGTTGGTGCAAACATAATAATAATTGCAAGCCTAAATGTACTTATTAGGTCAGTACAGTGCTGATTGTCACTAGATAACAAATCATTTTCGATCTGTGGTTGTGTATTTTTGCCATATTTTCAACGCGAAGCTGGATTGTTCTAGCTCACCATCGCATTTCTTTGATATTCTCAGTTATTCGTTTTTTTTGAATTCCTAGTTTGGAAATTTTTTTTTTGAATTCCTTTTTGAATTTTTTTTTTGAATTTCTCTCAGCAGGCTCCTTTTTCCTCAATAAAAATTTTCAAACTGAGAAGATTCACATAATATCTCGTAAAAATGTAACAAAAATGGATATAAACAAATTTTGTATGAGTTTTTTTAAGTTTTTGTGTAAACCCCCCCCCCACAAAAAATTTTTTTTTTTAGTAAAACCCCCTCCGAAAAAAAATCCTGGATACGGCCTTGCCTCTGACAACATAGTTTAAAAACTGATTCATGAAGTCTGACTCCGGCACATACACGATTGGAGGGAAGAAAAGGAGTTTTTGATGACGTCAAAAGAAAAAAGAGTTTTTGCTCTCTTCTTAAGTTTGGGCCAAGATTGGGCCAGATCTAGGGGGGTGGGGGGGAGAGGGGGCAAAACAAGATCAAATTGTAATATTCTTGGGCAAACATTGTAATATTTGCAATATTGATGGTACAACAGGGAGTAACAAAGTCTACATTTAATGTTTTTGTATGAGTTTTTTTAAGTTTTTGTGTAAACCCCCCCCCCACAAAAAAATTATTGTTATTGTGACGTTGTATTGTGACGAAAAAAAGAACAATCTTGGCCCCCCACAAAAAAGTATCAAAAAAGAAAAATAACAAATGCTGGTCTTTGTAACTGGTTGGTCCAAGCCTATAAAAGTTACATATAAGAGTTGATAGAATAAGGGTCAATAAGTTAAAGGTGAAAAAAATTCAAGTGAGAGTCCTGACCTAAATAGGACTCCTCTTTTTTTTGTAATTTGGTCGGTACATTAATTATCGTCACAATAACTATTGTCTTCTTATATTGTTATTGTTTCCTGAAGTCTAGTTTTTTTTTTAATTCCAAGTTTGAATTGTGCACGTGCTTTCAGAACATATAAGACATATGCATGTGTGTTTGTCTCATGGTTCCATCTGTGTTTGGTTCCTCGTCTCTTCTCATTTTGTCCTTTTTTTTCAATAAGGTTTTAATAAGCTGTATAACGATGTTAGATCAGAATAGTTTTCAAAATGTTGTCTTTAGTCTTTTTTTTAATATTATGTCAATTGCCCTTCACAAGAAAGTAAATACCGGGCAATCGCTATGATTTATTCATCAGTTTCAGTTGGACAAGCAATTATTTTTTGCCATGTAAGTTGTATTTTTCTTATTGAGGATTTTTTTTTCCAGCGGCCAAAGCGTAATTAAAACAAATTATGATTATTATTTGTTTATTAATTTACTTTGCGGAAAAACAGGTCGTCAAAAACTCAAAAGAAAACTGTGACAGACAATATGGGTTCCTGTTCTCTACTTTGGTTCTGGTCTACGAATCCCTTAGAACTTGACTGAGCTTCTAAATTTTCAGGATGAAAACCTTGTGGAAGGGATTGGTTCCACACGGTTCCTGGCTGAAATAGAGATGGTTGTTATGCATGCTCCACTTTTGGCACTCTTCAACAGACCCATCCCTCAAAGGTCCATGCGAGGATTACCGCAACTTTATGTGATTTCGAACAGCTATTGAACTCCCCTCATGGGTGACAAGTCACCAATCTTTAAAGAAGTGGAGATAAATGTCTTCCAGTTATTATAAATAAAATAAATAAATTTATTTATCAAGATATAGGCTAGGGTGAATTTTTTGTTTTCGTTTTTAAATAATAATAATAAAAAAAAAACAATTTTAAAAACAGAGGGGGGGGGGGAGCAACACACATACAACTTGTTAATAATAAAAGGCCTTTTTCATTATTCATTAACAAATTGGGGAGGAGAGCAAAACTTGGCTCAAAATTGCAAGTCCTAGTTGTAATTTATTTGTACATAAAATAAGTACCAATTTGTCTCCATTTTCGATATATCCTTATTTATCTTTCCTTGAATTTCGAGTCTCTTTTTTGATTTTTTTGTTCATTACATGTCTCTAAATGGTAATAAATATTTAATTTCGGTAACTGCCGAATAATTATTTAGCTGTGTAATTACGTCATTTCGTGACTGAACATGTGCAACAACTGAGAAGATGATACATACCACGCCAATTATGTTCCTTACGCCTCGACCATTGCTCTACTGTACGGAGTACAAGTTGTCAGGGCAGACAGATTGTTAAAATCCCACTTTCTTTTTAATGTATTTATTAATAAATACAAAAACTGGTGAAAAGGGTTATTATCAGTGGTTACAAGCTTGGAGAATAACTATAAATATTGGTTTGTCTGTGACAACACCGTCAGATAATAAAGAACTTTTTGTTCCAAGTCAACAATTTTTAACATCATTGGTTCTGGTTTACCCTGCTCTATTTCAACATATCAAACAAAAGTAAGTCATCCTTCGAAAATAAATAAGTGCATTTACAGGTAGTGTTTTTGATCAGTTTTGCTTGCTAAAACACCCTAAAAACGCAAAAATAAACGTATATATTAGCAAAAAAGACGTGTAATATTAACTAAAAGAGGTTTCGTGGGGAGTGTTTAACGCTTCCTTCCACACAGAAGTATATTTTCGGAGTTCATTTTCAGATGGTAGCACAGCTTTCAAGCTATTTTTGTTGAACACGGGAAAATGCCACATACACCATACCCTAATTAAAGACAGGTTTACGGCGGTCGATGCCAATAAATTCAGAAGTTTTTCCTTACGATTTATGTATGGTCAATGCAAATGCTGGTCGAAGTGAAAATTGATGGTCGTTGTACTGTACACCAAAGTTGACCTTTATTGGAGTTCAGCATAACTCGAGAAATGTGAACTTCTTTTCCAGATTTTTCTCCAGTAATTATTTTTGCTTTAATTACGTTACTAGATAATTTAGTAACAGCTTGGCGTGTTCCATTATACAGGCGTTTTCAGCTAGTTCAGCGTGTTCATTACAGCTAGGCGTGTTCCATTACACATGTCCTCTGAAGTATCTTAATTACGCATAAGCATAATCATTGTATTTTTAGCTTTTTTTAAGTCATGGGGTAGCAAATCTGCCATCTAGGTGTAATTGAGAAATTCTGGTGTGAATTCCATTTTTCCGTCCTGTTTACCCTTCGCTTAATTATATCTTTTACAGGATTCGTATTTTCCTAGGAGGCGATTGACAATTTTTGTGTTTTCTTTACTTACTTCTTTGTTGAGGGGAGCTAAAATAACGAATTCCATTGTAATTTTGGATTGCAAGACAATATCTGAACATTTCCACAATTAAATTACTGCTAGAAATCATATCTTCAGGTAATTTGATTTCATTTAAGTATTTTTTTGGAAGATTCCCATTTCACAGGTCTAGGATTTACTTTGCGAATGCTTTTTATTCAAGGTCGGCACGCATTTTTTTTTTTAAAGATTTTTTTTTAATACTTCCAGAGATGCCTTTTTTATTGACAATTCAAGTGTCGTTTTTGTTGCAACTGATTCATATTTTGTAAACGATAACTCTATAAAATTTGTGCCTCGTCCATTAGGAAATCATCAACTCGGTGCTAATCCTGTAGCTTTGTTTGAACCAGATTTTATGATATAAAATGAATTTAATGAAAGCGGAACTTTCAAGCCAAATGCCTTGAGTTGTTTGTCCAAAAGATACTAGCGTTAATTTTTATCCAATAAACGCCATACATAATATTCTGCGATTTTGGCCACAAAGAATGTTATTCAAGGCTTAATGCACCAAATTTTTTTGGGTACCACGTGGTCCAACCATTAAAAAAAAAAAAAAAAAAAAAAAAAAAAAAATAGAACATAGTTAATATAATTGACAGCCTGTAAAATATTGTTCACAATTTAAGTCTGTTTTCCTTGCAGAAGCCGATCCATATTTTCTCCAGTAGCAGCTGGATTATTAGAATTTATAAACTCTTTGTTTTAGTCATCTTCGTAAGTCTCAGTGGCATCCATACATATCACACCACCCAAAAACAAAAAAATTTGATCTTCTGTTGTTATCGCATTTAACTTGTATGCAATACTACAAAGTCATATACATTATAAAGTAATACTTTGTATTATTTGGTATTTCAAACCAAGGCTTTGTTGCACGGTAGAAATTTACCACAATAAAGTAACCTACAGCTCAAGGTTCGGTTACCGCTTGATGCAGCTTTTAATGCTCTTTTCCACTACAAATCTTTAAAAAAGAATAAATGAAATGATTGATAGCTTAAAATTGACCCTTCAAATATCTCTCTACAGTGTTGCCGATGTGCTAGCTAAGTAGTTATTGGTGGCAGCTGAGGGGGATGTGTTCCCGTTCTCTTAATTTTAATCTATTCTTTGTTTGGAATTTTTATGGAGCCTGATTTTAGAAAAGGCCCCTTTTTGGTGTTTTTATTAGGAAAAAAAAAAAAAACCTCATGCAACTTTTGGTGTCATTTACACTTTATGATAGCGTTATCAATTTGATTTTATAAAAATCAATTAGATATAGAAATTTGCTTTTAAATGAGCCCTTAAACAGCTGTCTATAATGTTGCATTAGTCTACTAGTTCTGTTTAGTCAGTAGACGATTTGTGAATAATTCAAAATTAATTAACATTAATTTACACTGAAGTCAATAGAAGCTTTATAACTATCAATCTCATAACTAGGGATAATGTTAATTAGACTAAAAACACCGAAAAATCTAAAGCAATTGATATTGCCTCGTATCTCTTGAAGAGACCTTTACTAGGTGCAAGCTACCGCTGCAACCTCGATTGGCATCTTCTATAAAGACAATTTTGGGTTACTATTGGCCGAGGTTCGTCCTTTTCTAGGTTTAAGCTACTGCTGCAACCACGATCACGCACATAGCTTGATATAGTAAAGAACGAACCTCAGTTGCAACTTACATCATCACATAATTATGCTGTTGAGTGATTTGTTGGTTGTAACCTACGATTATGATGTGTTTCATTATCTTGCTTATGAAGATGTAGTTTTTGTCAAAAAAATTCCTTTTATTTACTTTTCTGTTAATTACAATAGTACATAGATGTAGCAATTTCCTTTAAAATGAGCCCTTAAACAGCTCTCTATATGTTCCAATGTCCCGCTTACGGTGGAGAAAAAAAAGAAAAGAAAAAAGAGAGCACATCAGTGTTACCCATGGCGATTCCGGAGGTGTACTTTTTGTTTCGATCCAATGCTATTTTTTAGGGGGCCTCAAAATATTTTTCGAAACCCGCTTAACATTTGTTTCAAAATAATGTTTTACCATTAAGACTAACTTAGATAATGGTTACCATTCCTGAATAAGCCAGAAATGCAATTTTTCTCAATTGCCATTTTTTTTAAACGTGCAGTTTAATTTTTGGCTACTATAAGCCGTCGTTCATCCTTTACTAGGTTGCATCTACTATTGGGACAAATCCAGATTGACTGTTTCTTCTCAATTTTTTAACATGCCGGTGCAATATTTTACTATTATGCAGTCTGGCTACATCTTCCACATACTTAGCAATGTTATCTATAGCATCCATTTCACACTTCCTTAATTCATATTTTAACGCTTTCTCCACTTTCCTTAGATGCCTCTTATCTTCATATGATCTATCGCTTAAATATCCCTCCTCAACGCCTCGCTCTTTACGCTAAAGTTTTTTATTGTTTTAAAAAATAAAGTTGTGGGACAGAGTCAAACTTTAGCGTAAAGAGCGAGGCGTTGAGGAGGGGTCAGCCCCTTTCATACACGGAATAATTTCTGTTCGTTTTAAGTTTTAATGTCGCTCCTTACTTTCAGTTTAAAAAACTTGTTTTTTTTTAATTTAATTTCTGATCGTTTTTTAGTTAATGCAGCTTTTATTTTGGCTCGCCGTCATTGAATAAGAAAACGAAATTTGTATAAAAATTTTACTTTTCTTTTGCTAAATGGCTGTCTCTAAAGTTGGTTCTGACGTAATTTAAAAATTAACTTACGTAACGAACTTCTATATTCGTATATTTTTCTTCTGGAAAAAAATACAAAGTTGCACATTTTTGAAGATATGAGCTTGAAACCTATGTTATAGGGTTTTCTGATACGCTGAATCTGACAGTGATTTTCATTAAAATTTTTTCACTTTTAGGGGATGTTTCCCCCTCTTTAAAAAATCAGGTAAGTTTTTTCAGGCTCGTAGCCTTTGATGAGTAATACTAAACTTAAAAAAATTTATATATTTAGAATCAGTATTATAAGCCCCTTCTTTTGATACATTTATTGACATCAATGTTCCGTTTATAAAAGTTTCGCTTACTATTGAGCCGTATCGCTTGTTTTTTTTATTGTTTTTTTTTATTACGTATATGGTATTACGTATATGATGGGGTTCTCCCCTTAGTCAATACCACGCTCTTTACGTTAAAAGTTAAAAAAACTTTTTAATTTACACACCCCTGAATCACAAAGGCCGTTTAATTAGAATAGATAGCCCTTTTGAAAGCATTAAAAAAAACTGTAGCGTAAAGAGCGAGGTATTGAATTGGGGGAGAACCCCCTCATATACGTAATAATTTCTGTTCATTTTAAGTTCTAATGTTGCTTCTTACTTTCAGTTGAAAAAACTTGTTTTTTTTTATTTAATTTCTGATCGTTTTTAAATAATGCTTGGAAATCCGGCGCTCCCTTCATAGAAATGTCCCTTACCCCAAAGAAACATCCTCCACGGAAAGATTCTCCCGAGTAACCCCCTCTGCCAGCCCCCCTCCCCCCAACCAAAAAAATACTTCCTGAAAATGTCTGTATACTTCCCAATAACCAATAGGCTACAATATGCAAGCAATGGGCAAAGTTCATAACTTGCAGTCCTTCCCCTGGGAACTGTGGGGGATTAAATCATCCTAAAAGACATATTTATAAGATTTTCGACTATGCTAAACAAACTGGCTATCTAAAAATTTTAATTGGGTGACTTTGAGAAAAAAATGAGCGTGGGAGGGGGCCTAGTTGCCCTCCCTTTTTTGGTCACTTAAAAAGGGCACTAGAACTTTTAAGTTCCGTTCCAATGAGCCCTCTTACAAAATTCTAGGACCACTGGGTCAATACGATTACCCCTGGGGAAAAAAAACAAATAAACAAACAAATAAACACGCACCCGTGATCTTTCTTCTGGCAAAAAATACAAAATTCCACATTTTTGTAGATAGGAGCTTGAAATCTCTACAGTAGGGTTCTCTGATACGCTGAATATGATGGTGTGAATTTTATTAAGGTTATATAAGTTTTAGGGGTCTCTCCCCCTTTTTCGAAAATCAGCCAAATTTTCTCAGGCGCGTAACTTTTGATGGGTAAGATTAAACTTGATGAAACTTTTATATTTGAAATCAAAATTAAAATCTGATTCTTTTGATGTATCTATTGTTACCAAAATTCCAGTTTTTAGAGTTTCGGTTACCATTGAGCCGGGTCGCTCCCTATTTGCAGTTTGTTACCACGAACTGTTTTAAATGAGACAGGTGCGTAAACAACGTTTAGCCTTTCTTTAGCAAAAAAAAATGTAAAATGAAATGTATGAAAAACCTATTTTTTAAATA
The DNA here is from genome assembly GCF_049724085.1 of Artemia sp. Qi Xiang Cuo. Classification (NCBI taxonomy): domain Eukaryota; kingdom Metazoa; phylum Arthropoda; class Branchiopoda; order Anostraca; family Artemiidae; genus Artemia; species Artemia sp. Qi Xiang Cuo. The sequence goes on along the minus strand of NC_142796.1, from coordinate 25,017,809 downwards.
AAGGAAAACAGTTCCTGTTGCAGAACCGACAACGAAAAAACTAATATTTGGTATACCACGATCTTATCCTCGTTGAACATCATAGTTAACCCAGCACAGGACTCACAATGTTTTCGACTCAATACAACTCACGCGGGCAATTCAAAACTGGAACCTGAGCAATAACAGCTTAAGTTTTGTGTTAACCTCAAGACATGGAGTTACATCTAGTAAAAATAAAGCGTTTGAACCTTTTCATGGACAAGGACAGACGCCCTTGCATATTCCTAAGTGATTGATTGTCATATTCCCTGAGATTGTCCGTATGATCTAAGGTGGATATCATCTTGCCTTCTCTTGTAAATCCTTAAAATTATAATTTATAAAATTGTACTATAAAGATGTAACCGTCTCCTTTTTTAGATTCACAACTGAAATTTTAGATAGTCTATTTGGAGTTTTAAACAACATCATATCTGTTCCCGTACATTGTGATGCGTCACCATTTGTATTGCCCCCCATTACTGAAAACGTTCTGACCCCTCTACAGGAAGGAATACTCTGCTGCATAGACTGTATCCAGGTGCTTTTTTTTATCTTTTTTAAAGCTTTCATTGCATCCTAATAAAAATCTGAATCAAATGCATGCTAATCATAAGGGCACAGGTACAACCCTTAAAGAGAAGGCAATAAACAGACTATGATGAAGGGAATAAGCGTCAGAAAGATAGGGATACGAATTTTATGTTTGCCCAACCTTTTTGGTTAAACACCCAAATAAAAAATTATACCTAGTTTTACTATATAAAATCTTTGAATTTTTTCAATACACAATCTTTACGTTGAATATTTGACGCCCTAAATTTCTCAATGAATTGCAGTAGTTACGTAAAATTGTTGTTTTTAGTTTTCGTAAGAATTCCCATATCGCTGGGGAAATTAGTTCAAGAGTATTGAAAATTATACTTGGATAGATGAAGAAAACAATTAGAATGCTAAAATCTTAACAATATAACTAAAATCTATTAGAAAATACCATCCATTATGCGAAGCAATTGATCTTTCGTTTGGAAACAATTTCCAAGTAGAATCTTTTAGGAATTTTTGTCTGACAGTATTTGCATTTTATGAAAAGGATAAGATTTTTGAATTTTTACGAACCTTGGTCATTAAAGGAGAAACGCCATCTTTTCTTGTTACTCTTTTGGTTTTTAACTGTTTAATTTTAATAAGTTACAAATTGTAAGGCAAAACGAAAATGCCCTTTTGTTTTTTATACGTTCAAAATAAACAAAAATTAGTATATTTGATACGTTTTTTCTAGCCGCGTGCTCTCATCTCTAGGGTAGTTTATATCCGTTAATTAGGAACATGATATATCAGTTAGTCAATTAGTTAAAACTGATTAGTTATTTAGTAGTAACAGTGTATCATTTTTTATAAGTCATTTTAAAGTTTGACATGAGATCCCCAACAAACTTTGAAAGATTTGTCTCGTTTTTCGTTCTTGGCAATACGTGACAGTCCAAGGGCTTTTTCTGTAAGAAAACTAAGCAAGTCTGCAAAAAATAAGCGATTCATTGATATCTTGTTTAAGGACATTCATTTAGCATTTTGTAGTTACCCTCAGTACCAGAAATGAGTGTGGACTCCCTAAAAGTCAATAGCTGGCTATTACTTTTACCTCTAAGGCTAAATACTATTCTCCCCAATGTGTTGATGCAACCTATGCAAACTACTGCAAAATGCTTGATAACTTCAATTTAAGGGGTGTGGGGGGACTTGGGGTCCTTGAAGCCATCTACCTTAGATTGATAAAGTAATGTCCCACCTGCCCTCTACCTATCATTGACACAATAATGTTCAATAAAACATCAAATTAAACACCAATACAATGAACCATAAAAATCCTTAAATCCATAAACATAAAACATCCAAACAATAAAACATCAAATAAAACACCAATACAATGAACCATAAAAATCCTTACGTCCATAAACATAAAGCATCAAATAAAACACCAATACAATCAACCATAAAAATCCTTACATCCATAAACATAAAACATCCATACAAGAAGATATCCGCTTGGAATGATATACCGCTTGTATGGTGGGAGCACTGTCTGATTCGATAGATTGACACAATAAGATGTCTGCTTTGAATGATTGCCCTCTTTTACGGATTAACATCAAAAAATACACCAATATAATGAACAATAAACATCCTGACATCCATAATCATCAAACATCCATCCAAAAAAAAAACCATTAAATAAAACATCATTCATACATAAAGGCATATAATCAGCCATGCTTCTTGGAATGATAGCCCGCTTGTATGGTGGGAGCACTGTCATGAGAAACAGTCAGTCAAGTATTTTTTTCCCGGATTTGAGTGATTTGAATGTCAAATCACAATCGAATGCTATTACTTTCAACTCTAATTATACGTATTGCTATCCACATTTATAAGCTAATCGATTGTAAAGTTTTTATTCGTTCTTTTTTTGTATATTGTTATTGTCAAAATAAAAAAGACACTACTCTGTATGAATATCGCTCTTGTTAGTTTTACCTCTAGGAATTTTTCACATTGAGAAACAGTCAGTCAAGTATTTTTTCCCGGATTTGAGTGATTTGAGTGTCAAATTGATTGATCCTGAAGAAAACAGTCTTTGAAAATGGAGCTAAAACGTTGCTTTTTGTAATTAAGTTTTACAAATCATGTGATAAAACATTTATTATAAGTCACCCTTAAAAAGTATGTTAAATATGTACATCATTGCTAATTAATATCTTGGAAATTTTTCTCAAACCTGTGCGATTTTATTGTTTTTTTTTGGGGGGGGGGATCTCTGTATATTCTCAAATTCAGTGACCGCCCTGCTTTTCTTATATAAGATTTCTTAAAGTATATTTTAGTACGGATGCAACCGTCAATTGTTTTTTTCTTTTTGTGAAATTAATCTTTATTTTTCGGAGATTTCCTTATTAACACGCTAAGGTAAAGCCAGTTGAGTGCTATAACACTGTTCAGGCTTATTTATTTTTTTCATATAGTGGTCTAGATCGAGATGGCTTCTGTGAATCTCCATTCTAGAGAATTGTCTTATTTCTTTAAATGATTCATACGTTTCTAACATTAAACGTTATAGAAAGATTTGTTCTCTGAAATTTGCTTTTTAACTATTTTTTATATTTCAATATTATTGAACCAATATTGAACCAGTGATCCTGGCTCATTCGATCGAAAATCAAAACATCTAGTGCCTTTTTTAAGTGATCAAAAATTTATGAGGGGAGCTAGCCCCCTCCCACGCCCTTTTTCCCCAAAGTCGCCTGACTAAAATTTTGCGATAGCCATTTTGCTCAGCACAGTCGAATATCTAATAACCATGTCTTTGAGGATTTTTTTACTTCCCACAACCACATTCTCCAAGGAATGGGCTAAAAGCTATGAACTTTGTCCATTGCTTAAATATAGTATTGGTTATTGGTAAGTATACAGAAATTTTTTGGGGGGGGGGTGGACAGGGAAGGATAGGTTCACGAGGGAATTTTTCCTGGGGGAAGGAATTTTCCATGAAGGAAGAGCTGGATTTACTGACATTATTTAAAAAACGATCAGAAATTAAATATTAAAAAGCAAGTTTTTTCAACTGAATGTAAGGAGCAACATTAGAACTTAAAACGGACAGAAATTATTATGTATATGAAGGGGTTCCCCTTCCTCAATACCGCTCTCTTTACGCTGTAGGTTTCCTTAGAACTTTAAAAAAAGCTTATTATTCTAATTAAACAGCCCCTGTGTCTCAAGAGTCATTCTTAAATAATTGGAAAAAAAACAAACTTTAGCGTAAAGAGCGAGATATTGAGGAGGGGGCAACCCCTTATATGCGTAATAATTTCTGTTCGTTTTCAGTTTCAATCTTGCTCCTTACTTTCAGTTGAAAAATAATCAGCGTATAATCATATATAGCCTTTAATAGCCTTTAATCAGTGCCTTTTCCAGGGATCTGACTGGGTTCAACCCAATTTTGTGCCATTTAGAGAAAAGGCTCTAAGTATGATTGTAGCTCTGTATAGAAAGACAGCTAATGAGCGAATGGTTACGGAGGAAAACGTATTGACTGAAATAATAAAGGTAAGTCATTAGAAGAGACCAGTATTGTGATTATATATATATATATATATATATATATATATATATATATATATATATATATATATATATATATATATATATATATATATATATATATATATATATATATATATATATATATATATATATATATATATATATATATAT
>NC_142796.1:24975600-25013016 GCF_049724085.1 Artemia sp. Qi Xiang Cuo | reverse complement strand
TCAAAGACCTAATTTCCAAAACTTTCAACTACGTTGAATAAAATGGCTATCTAAAAATTTTGATTGGATGTGTTTGGGGAAAAGGTGGGATGAGAGGGGAGTTAGTTGCCCTCAAATCACATTCGACTATTAAAAAGGGTACTAGTTCTTTGAATTTCAAATCGAATGAGACCTTTTTCCAGGTTCCACGACAAAGATTTCAATAAAAACCTTATATGCCCCCAGGGCATAACTTATAATCCTTGCCCTGAGGGTTGTGGAGGAGTGTGCTCCTCAAAAAATTTTTCTATCTGAAAATCAACTACCCTGAACAAAATAGCTATCTCAAAGTTTTTATTGGATGTGTTTAGGGGAATGATTTGTTGTGGGGTGGGGGGCTAGTTGCCCTCCAATCACTTTTGACTATTGAAAAGGGCACTAGCCCTTTGAATTTCCAGTCGAATGAGCTTTTATTTAAGTTTCTACGACAACGGCTTCTTTAAAAACCTTATATACCCCCAGGGCATAGCTTAAAACCCTTGCCCTGAGGGTTGTGGGGGAGTATCCTCCTCAAAAACATATTTTCTATCTGGAAATCAACTACGCAAAAATCAGCTATGTTAATTTCTGCTCGTTTTGAGTTTGACTCGGTTATTTATTGTAATTTCTGTTCATTTTGGGTTTCATTTATTTATCGATGTTGATTTGCCCCCAGATGCTGATTGCCCCCAGGGCATAACTTAAAACCCTCGTCCTGAGGATTGTGAGGGATTGTCCTCCTCAAAAACATTTTGTCTATCTGGAAAACAACTACGCTGAACAAAATAGCTATCTCAAAATTTTAATTGGATGTGTTTGGGAGAATGATGGCCGTGGGGGGGGGGGGCTAGTTGCCCTCCAATCACTTTCGACTATTAAAAAGGGCACTAGCCACTCCAATTTCCAATCGAATGAGCCCTTTTCGAAGTTTTTTACGACAACGCCTTCTATAAAAACCTTATATGCCCCCAGGGCATAACTTAAAACCCTTGCCCTGAGGGTTGTGGGGGAGTGTCCTCCTAAAATACATATTTTCTATCTGGAAAGCAACTAATCTGAACAAAATGGTCATCTTACAAGTTCTATTGGATGTGTTTGGGGGAATGATGGGCGTGGGGGGGACTAGCTGCCCTCCAGTCACTTTCGATTATTAAAAATGGAACTAGTCCTTTGAATTTCCAATCGAATTAGTCTGTTTTGAAGTTTCTACGACAACGCCTTCTATAAATACCCTACATGCCCGCAGGGCATAACTTAAAACCCTTGCCCTGAGGGTTGTGGGGGAGTGGCCTCCTCAAAAATATTTTTCTGTCTGGAAATCAACTACCCTGAGCAAAATAGCTATCTCAAAATTTTTATTGGATGTGTTTGGGGGAATGATGTTTTTTTTTTGGGGGGGGGGGGGCTAGTTGCCCACCAATCACTTTAGACTATTAAAAAGGGCACTAGCGGTTTGAATTTCCAGTCGAATGAGCATTTATTGAAGTTTCTACGACAACGGCTTCTTTAAAACCTTATATACCCCCAGGGCATAACTTAAAACCCTTGCCCTGAGGGTTGTGGGGGAGTATCCTCCTCAAAAACATATTTTCTATCTGGAAATCAACTACGCAGAAATCAACTATGTTAATTTCTGCTCGTTTTGAGTTTGACTCTGTTATTTATTGTAATTTCTGTTCATTTTGGGTTTCATTTATTTATGGATGTTGATTTGCCCCCAGATGCTGATTGCCCCCAGGGCATAACTTAAAACCCTTGCCCTGATGGTTGTTGGGGAGTGTCCTCCTCAAGAATGTATTTTCTATTTGGAAATCAACTACGCTGAACAAAACGGCTATCTCAAAATTTTGATTGGATGTGTTTGGGGGAATGATGGGCGGGCTAGTTGCCCTCCAATCACTTTCGACTAATAAAAAGGGTACTAGCCCTTTGAATTTCCAATCGAATGAGCCTGCTTTGAAGTTTCTACGACAACGCCTTCTATAAAAACCTTATATGCCCCCAGGGCATAACTTAAAACCCTTGTCCTGAGGGATATGGGGGAGTGTCCTCCTAAAGAATGTATTTTCTAGCTGGAAATCAACTACGCTGAACAAAGTGGCTATCACAATATTTTGATTGGATGTGTTTGGGGGAATGATGGGCTTGGGGGGGGGGAGCTAGTTGCCCTCCAATCAATTTCGACTATTAAAAAGGGTACAAGCCCTTTGAATTTCCAATCGAATGAGCCTGTTTTGAAGTTTCTACGACAATGCCTTCTATAAAAACCTTATATGCCCCCAGGGCATAACTTAAAACCCTTGCCCTGAAGATTGTGAGGGATTGTCCTCCTCAAAAATATATTGTCTATCTGGAAAACAACTACGCTGAACAAAATAGCTATCTCAAAATTTTAATTGGATGTGTTTGGGAGAATGATGGCCGTGGGGGGGGGGGGCCAAGTTGCCCTCAAATAAATTTCGACTATTAAAAAGGGCACTAGCCACTCCAATTTCCAATCGAATGAGCCCTTTTCGAAGTTTTTTACGACAACGCCTTCTATAAAAACCTTATATGCCCCCAGGGCATAACTTAAAACCCTTGCCCTAAGGGTTGTGGGGGAATGTCCTCCTCAAAAATATATTTTCTATCTGGAAATCAACTACGCTGAACACAATGGCTATCTCAAACTTTTGAGTGGATGGGTTGGGGAGAATGCGGGGTGGGGGGGGGGGGTAGTTGCCCTCCAATCACTTTCGACTATTAAAAAGGGAACTAGCCCTTTTAATTTCCAATCGAATTAGCCTGTTTTGAAGTTTCTACGACAACGCCTTCTATAAAAACCTTACATGCCCCCAAGGCATAACTTAGAACCCTTGCCCTGAGGGTTGTGAGGGAATGTCCTCCTCAAAAACATATGTGCTGAACAAAATGGCTATCTCAAAATTGTGATTGGATGTGTTTGGGGGAATGATGGGCGTGGGGTGGCTAGTTGCCCTCTAATCACTTTCAACCATTACAAATGGTACTAGCCCTCTGAATTTCCAATCAAATGAGCCCTTTTGAAGAGTCTACGACAACGCTTTCAATAAAACTTTATATGTCCCCAGGGCATAACTTACAACCCTTGCACTGAGGGCTCTGAGGGGGTTATCATCCTAAAAGACAAAATTTTCAGAACTTTCAACTACGTTGAACAGAATGGATATCTCAAAATTTTAATTCGATGTGTTTGGGAAAATGGTAGGCGTGAGAGGGGTGTTAGTTGCTATCCAATCCCTTTCAACTATTAAAAAGTCACTAGCCCTTTCAATTTCCGATTGAATGAACCATTTCGAAGTTTCTACGACAACGCTTTCAATAAAAACTTTATATGCCCCCAGGGCATAACATACAACCCTTGCCCTAAGGGCTGTGGGGTGAGGGGTTGTCATCCTCAAAGACCTAATTTCCAAAACTTTCAACTACGTTGAAGAAAAAGCCTATTTTACAATGTTAACTGGGTGTGTTGGGGGAAATGGTGGGCGTGTGAGGAGGGATCGTTGCCCTCAAATAACTTTCGACTATTAATAAGGGTACTAGTTCTTTGAATTTCAAATCGAATGAGCCCTTTTTCAAGTTTCTACGACAAAGATTTCAATAAAAACCTTATATGCCCCCAGGGCATAACTTATAATCCTTGCCCTGAGGGGTGTGGAGGAGTGTCCTCCTCAAAAATATTTTTCTGTCTGGAAATCAACTACCCTGAGCAAAATAGCTATCTCAAAATTTTTATTGGATGTGTTTGGGGGAATGATGTTTTTTTTTGGGGGGGGGGGCTAGTTGCCCTCCAATCACTTTTGACAATTAAAAAGGGCACTAGCCCTTTGAATTTCCAGTCGAATGAGCATTTACTGAAGTTTCTACGACAACGGCTTCTTTAAAAACCTTATATACCCCCAGGGCATAGCTTAAAACCCTTTCCCTGAGGGATTTGGGGGAGTGTCCTCCTCAAAAACATATTTTTTATCTGGAATTGAACTACGCTGAACAAAATGGTTATCTCAAAATTTTGATTGGATGTGTGTGGGGGAATGAAGGGCGTGGGGGGGCTAGTTGGGCTCCAATCACTTTCGACTATTAAAAGCCCTCTGAATTTCCAATCGAATGAGCCTGTTTTGAAGTTTCTACGACAACACCTTCTATAAAAGCCTTATATGCCCCCAGGACATAACTTAGAACCTTTGCCCTGATGGTTGTGGGGGAGTGTCCTCCTCAAAAACATATTTCATTTATCTGGAAATCAAGTACGCTGAACAAAATAGCTATCTCAAAATTTTGATTGGATGTGTTTGGGGGAATGATGGGCTTGGGGGAGGGGGGCTAGTTGCCCTGCAATCCTTTTCGACTATTAAAAGGGCACTAGCCCTTTAAATTTCCAATCGAATGAGCCTGTTTTGAAGTTTCTACGACAACGCCTTCAATAAAAACCTTATTTTCCCCCAGGCCATAACTTAAAACCCTTGCCCTTAGGGTTGTGAGGGAGTTTCCTCCTCAAAAACATATTTTCTATCTGGAAAACAACTACGCTGAACAAAATGGTTATCTCAAAATTTTGTTTTGATGTGTTTGGGGGAATGAAGGGCGTGGGGGGGGCTAGTTGACCTCCAATCACTTTCGACTATTAAAAAGGGTACTAGCCCTTTAATTTCAAATCGATTGAGCCTGTTTTGAAGTTTCTACGACAACGCCTTCTATAAAAACCTTATATGCCCCCAGGGCATAACTTAAATCCTTACCCCGAGAGTTGTGGGGGAGTGTCCTCCTCAAAAACATATATTCTATCTAGAAATGAGCTACGCTGAACCAAATGGTTATCACAAAATTTTGATTGGATGTATTTGGGGGAATGAGGGGCGTGGAGGGGGGGGCTATTTGCCCTCCAATCACTTTCGACTATTAAAAAGGGTACAAGCCCTTTGAATTTCCAATCGAATGAGCCTGTTTTGATGTGTTTGGGAAAATGGTAGGCGTGAGAGGGGTGTTAGTCGCTGTCCAATCACTTTCAACTATTAAAAAGGCACTAGCTCTTCCAATTTCCGATTGAATGAGCCCTTTTGAAGTTTCTATGACAACGCTTTCAATAAAAACTTTATATGTCCCCAGGGCATAACTTATAACCCTTGCCCTAAGGGCCTTGGGGGGAGGGGTTGTCATCCTTAAGGACCTAATTTCCAAAACTTTCAACTACGTTGAATAAAATGGCTATCTAAAAATTTTGATTGGATGTGTTTGGGGGAATGATGGGCCTGGGGGGGGGGGGGGGCTAGTTGCCCTCCAATCACTTTCGACTATTAAAAAGGGTACTAGCCCTTTGAATTTCCAATCGAATGAGCCTGTTTTGAAGTTTCTACTCCTTCAGTAAAAACCATATATGCCCCCAGGGCATAGCTTAAAACCCTTGCCCTGAGGAATGTGGGGGAGTGTCCTCCTCAAGAATATATTTTCTAGGTGGAAATCAACTACGCTGAACAAAGTGGCTATCACAAAATTTCGATTGGATGTGTTTGTGGGGACTGAGGGGCGTGGGGGGAGGGGCTAGTTGCCCTCCAATCACTTTCGACTATTAAAAAGGGTACAAGCCTTTTAAATTTCCAATTGAATGAGCCCTTTTCGAAGGTTCTACGACAACGCCTTCTATAAAAACCTTATATGCCCTCAGGGCATAACTTATAAGCCTTGCCCTGAGGGTTGGGGGGGAGTGTCCTTCTCAAAAACATATTTTCTACCTGAAAATCAAGTATCCTACGCTAAACAAAATGGCTATCTCAAAATTTTGATTGGATTTGTTTGGGTGAATGATGGACTTGGGAGGGGGGGGGCTAGTTGCACTCCAATTACTTTCAACTATTAAAAAGGGCACTAGCCCTTTGAAGTTCCAATCAAATGAGCCCCTTTTGAAGTTTCTATGACAGCGTTTTCTATAAAAACTTTATATACCCCAGGACATAACTTAAAACCCTTGCTCTGAGGGTTGTTGGGGAGTGTCCTCCTCAAAAACATATTTTCTATGTGGAAATCAACTACGCTGAACATAATGGCTATCTCAAAATTTTAATTGGATGTGTTTGGGAGAAACATGGGCGGGAGGGAGGAGCTAGTTGCCCTCCAATCGCTTTCGACTATTAAGAAGGGCACTAGCCCTTTGAGTTCCCAACCGAATGAGCCTGTTTTGAAGTTTCTACGACAACGCCTTCTATAAAAAACTTGTATGCCCCCAGGGCATAGCTTGAAACCTTTGCCCTGAGGGTGTTGGAGGAGTGTCCTCCTCAAAAACACATTTTCCATCTGGAAATCAATTACGCTGAACAAATTGGCTATCTAAAAATTTTGATTGGATGTGTTTTTTAGAAAAGGTGGGCGAGAGAGGGGGGTTAGTTGCCGTCAAATCACTTTCGACTATTAAAAAGGGTACTAGTCCTTTGAATTTCAAATCGAATGAGCCCTTTTTCAAGTTTCTACGACAAAGATTTCAATAAAAAACCTTATATGCCCCCAGGATATAACTTATAATCCTAGCCCTGAGGGTTGTGGGGGAGTGTCCTCCTCAAAAATATTTTTTGATTTCCTATCTGGAAATCAACTACCCTGAGCAAAATGGCTATCTCAAAATTTTTATTGGATGTGTTTGGGGGAATGATGTTTTTTTTTGGGGGGGGGGCTAGTTACCCTCCAATCACTTTCTACTATTAAAAAGGGTACAAGCCCTTTGAATTTCCAATCGAATGAGCCTGTTTTGAAGTTTCTACGACAATGCCTTCTATAAAAAACGTTATATGCCCCCAGGGCATAACTTAAAACCCTTGTCCTGAGGGTTGTGAGGGAGTGTCCTCCTCAAAAAAATTTTGTCCATCTGGAAAACAACTACGCTGAACAAAATGGCTATCTCAAAATTTTAATTGGATGTGTTTGGGAGAATGATGGCCGAGGGGGGGCTAGTTGCCCTCCAATCACTTTCGACTATTAAAAAGGGCACTAGCCATTCCAATTTCCAATCGAATGAGCCCTTTTCAAAGTGTTTTACGACAACGCCTTCTATAAAACCTTATATGCCCCCAGGCCATAACTAAAAACCCTTGCCCTCAGGGTTGTGGGGGAGTGTCCTCCTAAAAACATATTTTCTAACTGGAAATCAACTATGCTGAACAAAATGGCTATCTAAAAATTTTGAGTGGAGGTGTTTGGGGGATTGATGGGCGTGGGGGGGGGGCTAGTTGCCCTCCAATCACTTTCGACTATTAAAAAGGGCACTAGCCCTTTGAATTTCCAATCAAGTGAGCCCTTTTGAAAATTCTACGACAACGCTTTCAATAAAAACTTTATATGCCCCCAAGGCATAACTTACAACCCTTGCACTGAGGGCTATGAAGTGGATATCATCCTAAAAGACAAAATTTTCAGAACTTTCAACTACGTTGAACAGAATGGATATCGCAAAATTTTAATTCTATGTGTTTGGGAAAATTGTTGGCGTGAAAGGGGCGTTAGTCGCTATCAAATCACTTTCAACTATTAAAAAGGCACTAGCCCTTTCAATTTCCAACGGAGAGAGCCCTTTTAAAGTTTCTACGACAACCATTTCAATAAAAACTTTATATGCCCCGAAGGTACAACTTACAACCCCTGTCCCGAGGGCTGTGAGCGGGAGGGGTTGTCATCCTTAAAGACCTAAACTCCAAAACTAACAACTACATTGAAAAAAATGGCTATCTAAAAATTTTGATTGGATGTGTTTGGGGGAATGATGGGTGTGGGGGGGGGGCTAGTTGCCCTCCAATCACTTTTGACTATTAAAAAGGGTACTAGCCCTTTGAATTTACAATTGAATGAGCCTTTTTAGAAATTTCTACGACAACCCCTTCAATAAAAACCATATATGCCCCCAGGGCATAACTTAAAACCCTTGCCCTGAGGGTTGTGGGGGAGTGTCCTCCTCAAGAATATATTTTCTAGTTGGAAATTAACTACGCTGAACAAAGTGGCTATCTAAAAATTTTGATTGAATGTGTTTGGCGGAATGATGGGCGTGGGGGGGGGGGCTAGTTGCCCTCCAATCACTTTTGACTATTAAAAAGGGTACAAGCCTTTTAAATTTCCAATTGAATGAGCCCTTTTCGAAGGTTCTACGACAACGCCCTCTATAAAAACCTTATATGCCCTCAGGGCATAACTTATAAGCCTTGCCCTGAGGGTTTTGGGGGATTGTCCTTCTCAAAAACATATTTTCTATCTGAAAATAAACTAGCCTACGCTAAACAAAATGGCTATCTCAAAATTTTGATTGATTGTGTTTGGGTGAATGATGGACGTGGGGGAGGGGGGCTAGTTGCACTCCAATTACTTTCAACTATTAAAAAGGGCACTAGCCCTTTGAAGTTCCAATCAAATGAGCCCCTTTTGAAATTTCTATGACAACGTTTTCTATAAGAACCTTATATACCCCAGGACATAACTTAAAACCCTTGTCCTGAGGGATGTGGGGGAGTGTCCTCCTAAAGAATATATTTTCTATCTGGAAATCAACTACGCTGAACAAAGTGGCTATCTCAAAATTTTGATTGGATGTGTTTGGGGGAATGATGGGCGTGGGGGGGGGGGCTAGTTGCCCTCCAATCGCTTTCGACTAGTAAGAAAGGCACTAGCTCTTTGAGTTCCCAACCGAATGAGCCTGTTTTGAAGTTTCTACGACAACACCTTCTATAAAAACCTTATATGCCCCCAGGGCATAGCTTAAAACCTTTGCCCTGAGGGTTTTGGAGGAGTGTCCTCCTCAAAAACACATTTTGTATCTGGAAATCAACTACGCTGAACAAATTGGCTATCTCAAAATTTTGATTGTATATGTTTGGGGGAATGATTGGCTCAATTTCCAATCGAAAGAGCCTGTTTTAACATAACATTACATAAATATAGATACAAAATAACATAATAAGGATGTGGTTACTGATGTGTTCAGTCAGTAAAGTAATATAATATCAGTTTAATATACATATACTGATATTTAGTAATCAAAATGTTAATTTTATTTGATTTATTAAAGTTATAAAAGTAAAAACATTTATATTTTTTCAGTAAGAGCAATTTTTTCTGGCTTTGGGAAGACATAGAGGTTTTACGCCCAACTTATGTTAATTTCTGCTCGTTTTGAGTTTGACTCGGTTATTTATTGTAATAAATTAATAAATTTTTTATAATATATAAGTTATTTATAATTTTTTTATTTTTAATTTATTCAGTATATAAATGCCTTGGGAAGAATAAATACTTTTTATTATAATATAAGCCTTGGGAAATCTTATATGCCCCCAGGGCATAACTTAAAACCCTTGCCCTGATGGTTGTGGGGGAGTCTCCCCCTCAAGAACGTATTTTCTATCTGGAAATCAACAACGCTGAACAAAACGGCTCAAAAGTTTGATTGGATGTGCGTGGGGGAATGATGGGCGTGGGGGGGACTAGTTGCCCTCCAATCACTTTCTACTATTAAAAAGGGTACTAGCCCTTTGAATTTCCAATGGAATGAGCCTGTTTTGAAGTTTCTTCAACACCGCCTACTATAAAAACCTTATATGCCCGCAGGGCATAACTTAAAACCCTTGCCATGAGGGTTGTGGGGGAGTGTCCTCCTCAAAAACATATTTTCTATCTGGAAATCAACTACGCTAATTCAACTACGCGGAAATCAACTATGTTAATTTCTGCTCGTTTTGAGTTTGACTCGGTTATTTATTGTAATTTCTGTTCATTTTGGGTTTCATTTATTTATCGATGTTGATATGCCCCCAGATGCTGATTGCCCCCAGGGCATAACTTAAAACCCTTGCCCTGATGGTTGTGGGGGAGTGTCCTCCTCAAAAATTTATTTTCTATCTGGAAATCAACTACGCTGAACAAAATGGCTATCTCAAAATTTTGATTGGATGTGTTTGGGGGAATTATGGGCGGGGGTGGGGGGGGGGGCTAGTTGCCCTCCAGTCACTTTCGACTAATAAAAAGAGTACTAGCCCTTTGAATTTCCAATCGAATGAGCCTGTTTTGAAGTTTCTACGACAACGCCTTCTATAAAAATCTCATATGTCCCCAGGGCATAACTTAAAACCCTTGTCCTGAGGGATGTGGGGGAGTGTCCTCCTCAAGAATATATTTTCTAGCTGGAAATCAACTACGCTGAACAAAGAGGCTATCTCAAAATTTTGATTGGATGTGTTTGGGGGAATGATGGGCGTGGGGGGCTATTTGCCCTCCAATCGCTTTCGACTATTAAGAAAGGCACTAGCTCTTTGAGTTCCCAACCGAATGAGCCTGTTTTGAAGTTTCTACGACAACACCTTCTATAAAAACCTTATATGCCCCCAGGGCATAGCTTAAAACCTTTGCCCTGAGGGTTTTGGAGGAGTGTCCTCCTCAAAAACACATTTTGTATCTGGAAATCAACTACGCTGAACAAATTGGATATCTCAAAATTTTGATTGGATATGTATGGGGGAATGATGGGCTCCATTTCCAATCGAAAGAGCCTGTTTTAACATAACATTAAATGAATAAAGATACAAAATAACATAATAAGGATGTGGTTACTGATGTGTTCAGTCAGTAAAGTAATATAATGTCAGTTTAATATACATATACTGATATTTAGTAATCAAGTTGTCAATTTTATTTGATTTATTAAAGATATAAAAGTAAAAACATTTATATTTTTTCAGTAAGAGCAATTTTTTCTGGCTTTGGGAAGACATAGGGGTTTTGCGCCCAACTTATGTTAATTTCTGCTCGTTTTGAGTTTGACTCGGTTATTTATTGTAATAAATTAATAAATTTTTTATAATATATGTTATTTATAATTTTTTTATTTTTAATTTATTCAGTATATAAATGCCTTGGGAAGAATAAATACTTTTTATTATAATATAAGCCTTGGGAAACCTTATATGCCCCCAGGGCATAACTTAAAACCCTTGCCCTGATGGTTGTGGGGGAGTGTCCTCCTCAAGAACGTATTTTCTATCTGGAAATCAACTACGCTGAACAAAACGCCTCAAAATTTTGATTGGATGTGCTTGGGGGAATGATGGGCGTGGGGGGGGGGACTAGTTGCCCTCCAATCACTTTCTACTATTAAAAAGGGTACTAGCCCATTGAATTTCCAATGGAATGAGCCTGTTTTGAAGTTTCTTCAACACCGCCTACTATAAAAACCTTATATGCCCGCAGGGCATAACTTAAAACCCTTGCCATGAGGGTTGTGGGGGAGTGTCCTCCTCAAAAACATATTTTCTATCTGGAAATCAACTACGCTAGTTCAACTACGCGGGAATCAACTATGTTAATTTCTGCTCGTTTTGAGTTTGACTCGGTTATTTATTGTAAATACATTCTTAGACCACACTGGCTATACATGACAAATGAAACTCAGAGAGGAGAGAAAGTAACAAAAATGAAAAATAAAATCAAAAAGGGTGAAAAAACGAGGATTTTGTCAGCCTGCGAACCATGAAGATGACAAAATTTAAGCAAATATTTCGACAAGGACCTCCGCCAAGTCGTCCTCAGTGCTAAACAAAAAAGAGAAAGAAAAAAAAACGAAAATCTAACCCTTCGAAGTTTACTAAACAAAGGCAGAACAGACACTGAATAAAAAACCAGGCAGGAATCAATGAAAAAGAATTTACCAAGATGAGTGGGCAAGGCTCTTTCGTCTTTCAAAATTTTAGATTGTGTACAATTTTCGTTTTCATTGGGTATTTAAATATGCTCTTTTAAATTTTTTGGGTTCAATATACTGATTGAGTCCTTCAAGATTAGACTGTCGTACATTTGGCTTAATGAAATATCTTCAGTATCTCTTTTTATTGAAAAATTTTGGTTCATATATTTTTTTTTATCTCAATTACCTCTTTAAAAGTTTGTGGTCCGCCAATTACAGTTGATATTAAGGTTGCCTCGTCAAACAGAACTAGATGGGTCGGATTTACGAAAATATGCGAAGCTAATGCCGAATCAAAGTTGTCATTGTTATTTTTTAATCTCAGGGACTTATCTATTGAAATTTTGTGCTCATGCAAACGTTCACCTAGTTGTTGATGGGTCCTACCAATATAAAATTTTCCACAAGAACACGGGATTCTGTAGACACCACTACCCAGTACAGGGTCAGTTTTATCCTTTCCTGAGTTGAAAAAGTGTTCAACTTTTTGTTCGGTTTTGAAAGAAACAGAGAGATTATGTTTTTTTTAAATTTTTCCAAGTTTATCGCCAAGTTTTGGGATGTATGGTAAAACGATGAAAGTTTCTTTCTCAATTGCCGGTGTAACTGAATCAAGGGGGACAAGCTCACTATTTTGTTCTTTTATCATTTTTAATCGTCTATATATTATATTTTCAATGAATTTGATTGGGTAACCATTGCAGAAAAGAATATCCTTGACATAATTCAATTCAAAGGTTTTATGGTTATGGGACCAAATTTTTAAAACTCTGTCGACGAAAGAGATTGCTACCCCTCTTTCCAAAGAAGGAGGGTGATTGGACGAGACATGTAGATATTGATCATTATGAGTCGGCTTGTCCCCCTTGACTCAGTTACACCGGCAATTGAGAAAAAAACTTTCATTGTTTTACCATACATCCTGAAACTTAGCGATAAACTTGGAAAAAGTTTAAGAAAACATAATCTCTCTGTTTCTTTCAAAACCGAAAAAAAAGTTGAACACTTTTTCAACTCAGGAAAGGATAAAACAGACCCTGTACTGGGTAGTGGTGTCTACAGAATCCCGTGTTCTTGTGGAAAATTTTGCATTGGTAGGACCCATCAACAACTAGGTGAACGTTTGCATGAGCACAAAATTTCAATAGATAAGTCCCTGAGATTAAAAAATAACAATGACAACTTTTATTCGGCATTGGCTTCGCATATTTTCGTAAATCCGACCCATCTAGTTCTGTTTGACGAGGCAACCTTTATATCAACTGTAATTGGCGTACCACAAACTTTCAAAGAGGTGATTGAGATAAAAAAATATATGAACCAAAATTTTACAAAAAATAGAGATAGCCTACTGGAGATATTTCATTAAGCCAAATTTATGACAGTTTGATCTTGAAGGACTCAATCAATATTTTCACCCGAAATAATTTAAAAGAGCCTATTTGCATGTCTAATGAAAACCGAAATTGTAGACAAGCTAAAACTATTACAAGACGAAAGATCCTTGCCCAATCATCTTGGTAAATTCATTTTCATTGATTCCTGCCTGGTCTTTTATTCAGTGTCTGTTCTGCCTTTGTTTAGTAAACTTCGAAAGGTTAGATTTTTGTTTTTTTTTCTTTTCCTTTTTTGTTTAGCACTGAGGATGACTTGGCGGAGGTCCTTGTCGAAATATTTGCTTAAATTTTGTCATCTTCATGGTTCGCTGGCTGACAAAATCCTCGTTTTTTCACCCTTTTTGATTTTATTTTTCATTTTTGTTACTTTCTCTCCTCTCTGAGTTTCATTTGTTATTTATTGTAATTTCTGTTCATTTTGGGTTTCATTTATTTATCGATGTTGATATGCCCCCAGATGCTGATTGCCCCCAGGGCATAACTTAAAACCCTTGCCCCGAGGGTTGTTGGGGAGTGTCCTCCTCAAGAATTTATTTTCTATTTGGAAATCAACTACGCTGAACAAAATGGCTATCTCAAAATTTTGATTGGATGTGTTTGGGGGAATAATGGGCGGGGGGGGGGGGGGGGGGCCAAGTTCGCCTCCAATCACTTTTGACTAACAAAAAGGGCACTAGCCCTTTGAATTTCCAATCGAATGAGCCTGCTTTGAAGTTTCTACGACAACGCCTTCTATAAAAACCTTATATGCCCCCAGGGCATAACTTAAAACCCTTGTCCTGAGGGATGTGGGGGAGTGTCCTCCTTAAGAATATATTTTCTAGCTGGAAATCAACTACGCTGAACAAAGTGGCTATCTCAAAATTTTGATTGGATGTGTTTGAGGGAATGATGGGCGTGGGGGGGGGGCTAGCTACCCTCCAATCACTTTCGACTATTAAAAAGGGTACAAGCCCTTTGAATTTCCAATCGAATGAGCCTGTTTTGAAGTTTCTACGACAACGCCTTCTATAAAAACCTTATTTGCCCCCAGGGCATAACTTAAAACCCTCATCCTGAGGGTTGTGAGGGAGTGTCCTCCTCAAAAACATTTCGTCTATCTGGAAAACAAATACGCTGAACAAAATGGCTATCTCAAAATTTTAATTGGATGTGTTTGGGAGAATGATGGCCGTGGGGGGGGGGGCTAGTTGCCCTCCAATCACTTTCGACTATTAAAAAGGGCACTAGCCACTCCAATTTCCAATTTAATGAGCCCTTTTCGAAGTTTTTTACGACAACGCCTTCTTTGAAAACATGGTATACCCCAGTGGTATAACTTGATACTCGTCTCGTAAGGGCTGTGGGGGAGTTTCCTCATCAAAAACACATTTTTTATGAGAAGATCAATTACGCTGACTAAAATGGATTTCTCCAAAGTAGTATTGGATGTGTTTGGGGGAATGATGGGCGTTGAGGGGGGCTAGTTGCTCTCCAATTACTTTCGACTATTAAAAAGGGTACTATCCCTTTGAATTTCCAATCGAATAAGCCCTTTTGAAAATTCTACGACAACACTTTCAATAAAAACTTTATATTCCCCCAGGGCATAACTTTCAATCCTTGCAGTGAGGGCTCTGAGGGGGATATCATCCTAAAGGACAAAATTTTCAGAACTTTCAACTACGTTGAACAGAATGGATATCCAAAAATTTTAATTCGATGTGTTTGGGAAAATGGTAGGCGTGAGAGGGGCGTTAGTCTCTATCCAATCACTTTCAACTATTAAAAAAGCACTAGTCCTTTCAATTTCCGATTGAATGGGCCCTTTTGAAGTTTCTACGACAACGCTTTCAATAAAAACTTTATATGCCCCCAGAGCATAACTTACAACCCTTGCCCTAAGGGCTGTGGGTTGTCATCCTTAAAGACCTAATTTCCAAAACTTTCAACTACGTTGGACAAAATGGCTGTCTAAAAATTTAGATTGGATGGCTTTGGGGAAAAGGTAGGCGTGAGAGGGGGGTTAGTCGCCCTCAAATCACGTTCGACTATTAAAAAGGGTACTAGTCCTTTGAATTTCAAATCGAATGAGCCCTTTTTCAAGTTTCTACGACAAAGATTTCAATAAAAACCTTACATGCCCACAGGGCATAACTTATAATCCTTGCCCAGAGGGTTGTGGGGGAGTGTCCTCCTCAAAAATATTTTTCTATCTGGAAATCAACTACCCTGAGTAAAATGGCTATCTCAAAACTTTTATTGGATGTGTTTGGGGGAATGATGCTTTTTTTGGGGAGGGGGCTAGTTGCCCTCCAATAACTTTCGACAATTAAAAAGGGCACTAGCGCTTTGAATTTCCATTCGAATGAGCTTTTATTGAAGTTTCTACGACAACGGCTTCTTTAAAAACCTTATATACCCCCAGGACATAACTTAAAACCCTTGCCCTGAGGGATTTGGGGGAGTGTCGTCCTCAAAAACACATTTTGTATCTGGAATTCATCTACGCTGAACAAAATGGCTATCTAAAAACTTTGATTGGATGTGTTTGGGGGAATGAAGGGCGTGGGGGGGCTAGTTGGGCTCCAATCACTTTCGACTATTAAAAGCCCTTTGAATTTCCAATCGAATGAGCCTGTTTTGAAGTTTCTACGACAACGCCTTCTATAAAAATCTTATATGCCCCCAGGACATAACTTAGAACCCTTGCCCTGATGGTTGTGGGGGAGTGTCCTCCTCAAAAACATATTTCATTTATCTGGAAATCAACTACGCTGAACAAAACAGATATCTCAAAATTTTGATTGGATGTGTTTGGGGGAATGATGAGCTTTGGGGGGGGGGTTAGCTGCCCTCCAATCACTTTCGACTATTATAAAGGGTACTATCCCTTCAAATTTCCAAACGAATGAGCCTGTTTTGAAGTTTCTACGACAACGCCTTTTATAAAAGCCTTATTTTCCCCCAGGCCATAACTTAAAACCCTTGTCCTGAGGGTTGTGAGGGAGTGTCCTCCTCAAAAACAGATTTTCTATCTGGAAAACAACTACGCTGAATAAAATGGATATCTCAAAATTTTGATTGGATGTGTTTGGGGGAATGAATGGCGTGGGGAGGGGGCTAGTTGCCCTCAAGTCACTTTCGACTATTAAAAAGGGCACTAGCCCTTTGAATTTTCAATCGAATGAGCCTGTTTTGAAGTTTCTACGACAACGCCTTCTATAAAAACCTTGTATGCTCCAGGGCATAACTTAAAACCTTGCCCCGAGGGTTGTGGGGGAGTGTCCTCCTCAAAAACATATTTTCTATCTGGAAATGAGCTACACTGAACAAAATGGCTATCAAAAAATTTTGATTGGATGTATTTGGGGGAATGATGGGAGTGGGGGGGGGTCTAGTTGCCCTCCAATCACTTTCGACTATTAAAAAGGGTTCAATCCCTTTGAATTTCCAATCGAATGAGCCTGTTTTGAAGTTTCTACGACAACGCCTTCTATAAAAAACCTTATATGCCCCCAGGGCATAACTTAAAACCCTCGTCCCGAGGGTTGTGAGGGACTGTTCTCCTTAAAAAACATTTTGTCTATCTGGAAAACAACTACGCTGAACAAAATGGCTATCTCAAAATTTTAATTGGATGCGTTTGGGAGAATGATGGCCGTGGGGAGGGGGCTGGTTGCCCTCCAATCCCTTTCGACTATTAAAAAGGGCACTAGCCACTCCAATTTCCAATCGAATGAGCCCTTTTCGAAGTTTTTGACGACAACACCTTCTATAAAAATCTTATATGCCCCCAGGGCATAACTTAAAACCCTTGCCCTGAGGGTTGTGGGGGAGTGTCCTCCTCAAAAACATATTTTCTATCTGGAAATCAACTTTGCCGAACAAAATGGCTGTCTCAAACTTTTGATTGGATGTGTTTGGTGGACTGAAGGGCGTGGGGGGGCTAGTTGCCCTCCAATCACTTTTGACTATTAAAAAGGGCACTAGCCCTTTGAATTTCCAATCAAATGAGCCTGTTTTTAAGTTTCTACGACAACACCTTCTATAAAAACCTTATGTGCCCCCAGGGCATAACTTAGAATCCTTGCCCTGAGGGTTGTGAGGGAGTGTCCTCCTCAAAAACAACTGCTCTGAACAAAATGGCTAAATAAAAATTTTGATTGGATGTGTTTGGGAGAATGATGGGCGGGGGGGGGGGGCTAGTTGCCCTCCAATCACTTTCGACTATTAAAAAGAGTACTAGCCCTTTGAATTTCCAATCGAGTGAGCCCTTTTGAAAATTCTACGACAACGCTTTCAATAAAAACTTTATATGACCCCAGGGCATAGCTTACAACCCTTGGACTGAGGGCTCTGAGGGGGATATCATCCTAAAAGACAAAATTTTCAGAACTTTCAACTACGTTAAACAGAATCGATATTTCAAAATTTTAATTCGGTGTGTTTGGGAAAATGGTAGGCGTGAGAGGGGCGTTAGTCGCTTTCCAATCACTTTCAACTATTAAAAAGGCACTAGCCCTTTCAGTTTTCAATTGAATTAGCCCTTTTAAAGTTTATACGCCAACATTTTCAATAAAACCTTATATGCCCCCAGGGCATAACCTACAACCCCTACTCCAAGGGCTGGGAGGGGAGGGGTTTTTATCCTTATACACCTAATTTCCTAAACTTTCAACTACGTTGAATAAAATGGCTATCTAAAAATTTTGATTGGATGTATTTGGGGAAAATGTGGGCGTGAGAGGGGCGTTAGTTGCCCTCAAATCACTTTTAGCTATTAAAAAGAGTACTAGTCCTTTGAATTTCAAATCGAATGAGCCCTTTTTCAAGTTTCTACGACAAAGATTTCAATAAAAACCTTATATGCCCCCAGGGCCTAACTTATCATCCTTGCCCTGAGGGTTGTGGGGGAGTGTCCTCCTCAAAAATATGTTTCTATCTGTAAATCAACTACCCTGAGCAAAATGGCTATCTCAAAATTTTTATTGGATGTGTTTGGGGGAATGATGTTTTTTTGGGGGGGGGGGGCTAGGTGCCCTCCAATCACTTTCGATTATTAAAAAGAGCACTAGCGCTTTGAATTTTCAGTCGAATTAGCTTTGAAGTTCCACGGCTAGATAACGGCTTCTGTAAACCTTATCCGCCCCCAGGGCATAACTTAAAACCCTTGCCCTGAAGGTTTTGGGAGAGTGTCCTCCTCAAAAACATATTTTGTATCCGGAAATCAACTACGCTTAACAAAATGGCTATCTCAAAATTTAGATTGGACGTGTTTGGGGGAATGAAGGGCGTGGGGGGGGGGGGGGCTAGTTGGGCTCCAATCACTTTCGACTATTAAAAGCCCTTTGAATTTCCAATCGAATGAGCCTGTTTTGAAGTTTCTACGACAACGCCTTCTGTAAAAGCCTCATATGCCCCCAGGACATAACTTAGAACCCTTGCCCTGATGGTTTTGGGGGAGTTTCCTCCTCAAAAACATGTTTTTATCTGGAAATTAAGTACGCTGAACAAAATGGCTATCTCAAAATTTTGATTGGATGTGTTTGGGGGAATGATGGGCTTGGGTGGGCTAGTTGCCCTCCAATCACTTTCGACTATTAAAAAGGGCACTAGCCCTTTGAATTTCCAATCGAATGAGCCTGTTTTGAAGTTTCTACGACAACACCTTCTATAAAAACCTTATTTGCCCCCAGGCCATAACTTAAAACCCTTGCCCTGAGGGTTGTGAGGGAGTGTCCTCCTCAAAAACATATTTTCTATCTGGAAAAAAATACGCTGAATAAAATGGCTGTCTCAAAATTTTGATTGGATGTGTTTGGGGGAATGACGGGCGTGGGGGGGCTAGTTTTCCTCCAATCACTTTCAACTATTAAAAAGGGCACTAGCCCTTTGAATTTCCAATTGAATGAATCTGTTTTGAAGTTTCTACAACAGCGCCTTCTTTAAAAACCTTATATGCCCCCAGGGCGTAACTTAAATCCTTGCCCCGAGGGTTTTGGGGGAGTGTCCTCCTCAAAAACATATTTTCTATCTGGAAAGGAGCTACGCTGAACAAAATGGCTATCAAAAAATTTGTATTGGATGTATTTGGGGGAATGATGGACGTGGGGGGGGGGGGCTAGTTGCCCTCCAATCACTTTCTACTATCAAAAAGGGTACTAGCCCTTTGAATTTCCTATCGAATGAGCCTGTTTTGAAGTTTCTACGACAACGGCTTCTATAAAAACCTTCTATGCCCCCAGGGCATAACTTAAAACCAATGCCTTGAGGGTTGGGGGGGAGTGTCCTCCTCAAAACATATTTTCTATCTGGAAATCAACTACGCTGAACAAAATTTCTATCTCAAAATTTTGATTCGATGTATTTGGGGGAATGATGGGCGTGGGGGAGGGCGCAAGTTGCCCTCCAATAACTTTCGACTATAAAAAGGGTACTAACCCTTTGAATTTCCAATCGAATGAGCCTGTTTTAAAGTTTCAACGACAACGCCTTCAATAAAAACCCTACATGCCCCTAGGGCATAACTTAAAACCCTTTCCCTGGGGGTTGTGGGGGAGTTTCCTTCTCAAAAACATATTTTCTATCTGGAAACCAACTACGCTGAACAAATTGGCTATCTCAAAATTTTTTATTGGATGTGTTTGGGGGAATGATGGGCCTGGGGGGAGGCTAGTTGCCCTCCAATCACTTTTGACTATTAAAAAGGGCACTAGCCACTCCAATTTCCAATCAAATGAGCCCTTTTCGAAGTTTCTGTGACGACTCCTGAAGTGTCTGGGTATGGAGAAAAATAAAAAAAAACAACACATTGTGCCCACATCGGTCTTTACTTAGGCAGCGCTAACGCACTGCCTATGATCAAGTATGGCTATCAATATCTGGTGTATTACTCAAGAGTTGAGCTGTATATGAGAAGATCATCAATGAGGACAGCAAAGCCACTTAATCCCTCCAAATCTTCTTCTATTTGTCTTGAGCTGAAATAATACTGAATGGCATATGCTTTAAACAGTATCTTCCATAGACGGTGTTCAATGTTGTAAGGTCTGCTTATGAATCATCTAGAATAGCAACCGATAGCCTGACCTTGCATCTAGTTTGCTAAAGTACTTAACTCCATGCAATCTGGGTGTTACATCTTCCAAAGAAGGATTGTTCAAATCAATAGGGTCTTTCTATACATATTCAAAGGCTACGTTTTTTTCATAGCAACCCTTGAGGTAACACAGTCTGTAGGCTTGGACACTTTTAATAAATTCTTCACTTTCTATTCTTTTAAGTTCGATTCCAAGCTTTCCATGGAGGGAGTATGGGATACTCGTAGCTGAAGTTATAGACATCACCATCTTTTAGATGTATAAGGTATTCTCCACTGATTTTTACTATCCCTTTTATGATGTCTCTGTAGTTGCTGCAGGGGAATACTTCTCTGGATGTAATCCTGACAAATCTCTCGGAATATTACCAGAATCCAAGTAAACTAGCGCCACTTGGTGGAAGTTATCATTATATGTTACAGTGGAACCCCTTGGAAAAAGTAAAAATTAAATATTCAGTAACCGAAGTTACTTCAAGGCCGATTACTGACCATGGTCTGCTGCAATTCGGTGACCGGATAACGGGAGAACACTGGGTCGCGGTCTCTTCAGCTAAAGACTCTGATTCCCAAGTAGAAGAATTTCGTAATAAGATAAATTCAAAATTTCTCGAGTGCTTTCCCGAACGTAAGACTAAATTCTGTTCTAGTGATAAACCATACTTAAATTCAAAAATAAAGCAACTGATAAAATATAAATTGCACCTAACACAAAAAGGTCAAGTGAACCAAGCAAAACAGTTGGCAAACCAAATAAAATGGAAAATCAAAAAGGGCACAAGCCAATTACTATGAAAATGAAGTTGACCATCTTTTGGAGTCCAAGCCGTCGCAGTTTTTCAGTAAAGTAAAAAGTCTGACTGGCAAAAGTTCTCAACCAGTTAACTTTATGAAGAAGGAGCCTCTAGAGAAAACTGCGAATGATGTAACTGCCCATTTTGCTTCAAATGTGCAGTCTTACCCCCCTCTTCCACCTGAGGATCCTCCAGTAAATTTAACTACTCCTTCAGATGATAATTTAATTGCTGATATTTCGTCGGCATTTATAATCCGTAAACTCTCTTCGTTAAAAAGAACTTCCGTTGCCCCTTTTGACATTCCAGTTGCTCTCATTAAAGCATTTGCTAAAAAATTATCATTTCCCCTTCAGATAATTTTCAGTAATATAATAAAAACAGGATATTTTCCAAAGAAATAGAAGAAAGTGTTTATTACCCCCATTCCAAAGAAAGGAGCAGCTAATGATTTCTCTGGTGTCCGGCGGATCACAGTTACGTCAGTTTTTAGCAGAATATACGAAAGCTTTGTTGCCGCATGGTTGAAAAAATATTTTTTTAAAGTAACTGATCGAAAGCAATTTGGTAACATCCCTAAGTGTTCGACAGTTCATTACCTTTTTAATTTAATTGATTGATATAATTGATTTTATTTTAAAACACCTGGATGAACCTGGAAAATGGATAAATTTAATTGTAATTGATTTCAGAAAAGCATTTGACCTTGTTGATCACAAAATCCTTTTAGAAAAAATGGTGGAAAAAATATACCCAGCTTTATTATTATAATCATCAAGAGCTTCTTAACAAATAGAGAGCAAACTGTGAAGTATAAAGACCAATTTTCGACTTCTCTGCCAGTTTTTGGTGGAATTCCACAAGGAACTGTGATCGGGCCGCTGGGCTTCCTCCTCATGATAAATTAAATTGCTGCTGAGCTGGAGGACAGATGGAAATACGTTGACGACTTGTCCTTAACGGAAATCGTATCTAAGGATTCGAAGAGCAATGCTGCTGGTTTCATCGACCAAGTTACCTCAGAGGCGGCTGAACTAAACATGGTCGTGAATAAAGACAAATGCTTGGTCACGACATTTTCTTTTCTTCAGAATACTCAACCGTCTTTCGAACCTCCTATCGCTTCCGAGCTAATAAGCCATAAAATAACTTTACTTGGTGTGGTGATTTCTTCTGACCTCTCATGGCGGGAGAATACAAAGACAATTGTAAAAAAAGCTAACGGCGCAATCCAAATGCTAAAAAACACTGAAAAAATTTACAGTTCCTAAGGACAAGCTGAAACTAATAATTTACACTTTCATCCACCCCTTAGTTGTATGTGCTTTTCAGGTTTGGCACTTTGCACTTACCCAGGATGAAACTGATAAAACAGAACAAGTTCAGAAGAGATCACTGCAAATCATTTATGGCGGTTCCTCTCTACCTTACTCCTTTTACCTAAAGGAATTTAAACTTGAATCCCTTTCTTTCCGCCGAGAAAAATTATGCCAAAGATTTGGCTCCTCCCTCCTCCAACATCCCATCTACTGATCAGTCCTTTGCCCTACCATTTGCCCATATAAGAACTTTTTCCCCCAGGGAAGTGACTAAGAAGCCTTCTAAACTGACCACAGTTCACTATAACATAATGCACTACAGTAAAAACTTTGTGCCAAGCTTTGTGAAATATTAAAATGATCTCTAGTGTTTTTATTGTTTAGTTTATTTTATCCTGACGAAGTTTTATCAGGCAATTTTATTCTCGATCTCAAGTGTTTTTATCCTTTAGTGTATTTATCCTGACAAAGTTTAATCAGACAACTTTATTTTGCTAATTATGACTAAGAGACATCATATTTGGGCTTTGCTCATGAGAGCTATGTCTTGTTTATGAATTAAAAGAATTTGAATTTGAATTTGCTGATTATGTCCATCATCTTCATCTCTTTCTTGTGAATGGATCCGCCACTGTCCTTGTTAAGATGCAACACCAGTTTTACTACATTCAGGTCAATACTGGAGTGAAATCCAAGGATTGGAACTGCATCAGTTTCCATAATAAAAACGGCAGGTTCTCTGAATTGCTGTATTTATGTCTGCAGCTGGGCTGGCATACACCTCTAACTGGAATTTTTTACCCACAGTTGCTAGTTAGCTTTTGGCAGGTTTTCCCCAGCAGTGGAGGATCTTATAGAGAAGCAAAGAATTGGCTGGTAAAATGTTAGCTTGTGCACCCATGTCTATCTTCAATCTAATTGACATTACATTGTTTACTTCCTGTGTAACAAGGGCTTCATCATTGTTCTTTTTGTTTTCTATCACATAAAGAAAAATATCTTCATCTTCTCTGCTGGAAGCAGCCTGAATTTCTTTATACTCTATCACTGCATTGACAGCCTTGTTACTTTTGCAAACACGTGCAAAGTGATTGAGTTTCTTATACTTGACACAGATTTCCCTTTTCCATGACAGGCGTGGCTAGGTGAGTATGTGCCTCTGCAGAAATTTTTTTGCAAGACTACTGCATCTTTGTATTTCCAGAATGGTATTTTTTTTGTATTTCTCAAGAGCATCAATCTTTTTTTTTACATGGCTGGGTTCTTTAAATATTAGTAGCTGTCCCTGAGCTGTTTGCTATCAGCAAAATTTTTCAATTGCTGATTGTAATGTTAATTTTTCTCCTTCTATAAGAAGTCTCTCACATTTTGTGGTTTTTGATACCACTACCTATTTTGCCCTGCATCATTTCATCAACACTATTACAACTACAAGCTTTCTGTAGAATTTTCAATTCTGTGATGTATTTCTCTATGCTTTCTCTATCATACTACTCATCCTTCTAGAAAATCTATCTAGTAAATACGCTGTTGATGACGGGTGCTGCACATTCATAGAATGTCTACTGGTAAGCATCTACTTTGTTTGTTTTGTTCTTCTTCGATGGGTGTGAATGTGTCAAATATTTGCCATTCCTGTTCTCCAGCCCAAATGAGGAGGTAAGCACACTTGTTCTGTTGAGACTTGCGGGATAAAGGTCCCAAAAACATGAATTTTACATGTTTTTCAAAGCGTTTAATTTCACCGCCAAGGGAAAATGAGTCCCAATTGATGCTTGGTGGTTTGGCTTCCATCTTCTGACACCATGTAGTTTTTTTCTGGATCAATCAATTTATTAACCCTGGCACCTATAATAAAAGGGTATTGTAACATTATATGGTGCCTCGCTTGCATGCTTGTGGTTTTGCACCAGCTTGCTATTATGTGCTTATGCTTATTTGCCTTGATGCGCTTATGCTTAATTTGCTTCGCCTATAGTGTTCTTTATTATAGGTGCCTGGGTTTTAAATAAAGATTAATCTACCAAACATTTCAGGGTGTCAGAAGTGCGTGACCAGTATTGGATATCAACCAGCCAAGTATCAGTTGGGATTCGCTGTGTCTTCCAGATGAGTGGAAACGATTTGAACAGCTTGCTCGTCTTATGTTTGCTGGGCCCTTATCTGGTAACACCGAGAAGATCATGTGCGCCTATCTCCTTATTTGGGTAGAAGACAAGGGAAGAAAGATATTTAATACCTTCACTTTCATCGAGAGTGAAAAGGGCAGGCTTGAGCCATACCTGACAAAACTCAAAGACTATGCGACATCTAAAACAAACAGCATGTTTGCATGCTACGTTTTTCAGAAACGCGACCAACATAAGAGAGAAAGCTACGTAACAGAGGTGAAAATCTTGGTTAAAGCATGCCGCTATAGGGACTCAGACGAAATGGTACGAGATAGAATAGTCTGTGGAATACTGAACCCACGTATAAGAGAGCGCCTGCTAGTTGAAAGGGAGGGATGCCCTAACCCTCGAAACAAATATAGAAAAATATCGAATGTTTGAAACAACCCTGACACTGCTAAGAACCTTTGATGAAGGTAGCATAAAAAAGGAATTGATTCCATCCACAAAATCAATCGCCGTCCAAGCTGAAGAAATGACGAAATGCTACTTCTGTGGTGGCAGCTACAGCCCTAATCATGCATGTCCTGCAAAAGGAAAAACATGAACCAAGTGCTGCAAGCCTAACCATTTTGCGCGTGTCTGCAGAACCAACAAGGTTGTAAATCTAGTTTCAGGCACCAACAACACACTTGAAAACTCTGATAATGAGACGAGATATTTCTGCATGAAGTCTCCTAAAGAAATAAAAAGGAATAAGCGATTGTCTCCCTCACAATAAACGCCCAGTTGCCAGTTAGCTTCAAAGTTGACACAGGAGCGCA
Source organism: Artemia sp. Qi Xiang Cuo (assembly GCF_049724085.1). Taxonomy (NCBI): domain Eukaryota; kingdom Metazoa; phylum Arthropoda; class Branchiopoda; order Anostraca; family Artemiidae; genus Artemia; species Artemia sp. Qi Xiang Cuo. The sequence continues at coordinate 24,987,747 of NC_142796.1, read as the reverse complement.
AGCAAATATCCTTCCTGTCAAGTATTTTGGCATGCTCTCGCCAAAGCCAGAAATACCCAAGCCTAAGCAGAGGCTTACTAGTTACTGTGGTGGCAGGATTCCCGTTCAGGGGACATGTACTGTGAGCTGTACTTACGAACAATCTAGGCCTTCCAACCATCAGTTCTACGTTGTGGAAACAGATTATGTTCCCATAATCGGCTTCAGATCAAGCTTGGATCTGATCCTTATTAAACTGATCATGAATTTCAACTTTGCTGCAAGCACTGACGAACCAAGCCGCAACTCTGTTTCGGAGGCTATTGAAGAGTTTAATGATGTCTTTCAGAAAGATGGTTTCATCGAGAAGGTGACGGTCCCTTCTGAATGGTTCAGCTATATGGTGACCGTTCAATAGAAAGATGGGCCTCTCCGCCTCTTTATTGACCCTGTGGATCTCAATAAGACCATCAGAAGAGTCCACTACGCTATCCCAACGTTAGAAGACTCTCAATTCAACCAGCATGGAGAAAAGTACTTCACAAAGCTAGATGTATGTTCAGGATACTGGTTGATATATACTGAACGCAAACATAGAAAATCTGATTGTCAGCTGCTACACATGTTGAAAACATAGCAGGAGTCTGAAAAAAGAGCAACTAATCTGCTCACCAGTATCAGTTCTCCCATAGCAACAAGTTACCTGTGACATATTCTCCTGGCATGGAGCCAGCTTCTTCCTAGTGGTGGACTACCATAGCCGCTTTTCCGAAACTGATCTGTTGCATGATTTAACATTGGCAGAAGTCATTTTGAAACTAAAGTCACATTTCGCCCGTCACGGCATACCCCAGGTCATGGTGTCCGATAATGGTAGCCAATTCGTGTCCCAAGAATTCGAGGTTTGCCAGAGACTGGGGATTTGATCTAAAAACTTCGAGCCCAATATACCCTGGTCAAATGGATTAGCGGAAAAGACTATCCAGACTTGCAAGAGCATCATGACCAAGGCAAGTGAAAATGGATCAGACCCATACCTTGGAATTCTGGAATACCGTAAGACCTCAGTTGACAGTTTAGCTGCCCCCTCACAAGTGCTCATGAGCCGCCGTCAGCTCCGCTCGAAACTGTCATGCAAGGAAAAGCACTTGGTAAAGGGAGTGGTAGAGACTCCTAAATTTTTAGCCAGCAGAGAGATGGCTCAACACAGGCAGAAATCTTATCATGACTGGCATGCTAGAGAACATCCCGATCTCAGAGGAGTCGATCAGGTTTTCTTCAGAAAACAGCCAGAAGCGCCGTGGAAAAGCGGGGAAATAATAAAAGAGGCAGATGAACCTAGATCGTACTACTTGTCATCTAAAGATGGTTCGATCCTTCACCAGAACCGAAGACACTTTATCAAAACAGCCTCTCGCTCCACGCCTGATGATAGACCTACCATGTAATCCCCCTTAGGGCTATATAGTCGGTTTATGAATTGCCATGACACTACCGCAAGCTTGAGTCCGCAAAGATCATTACAGAGATTCCTGACGACTACCACCGAGTCCGGTATGGCCGTAGCTGAGCCCCGCCTACCAGCAGGTGAACTGTCAAGCAGAACTCCAGCACAAGCCATAGTTGCTCAGGCTATGAGATCCGGCAGAGTGGTGAAGGCACCAGAGAGACTAAACCTATAAGGAATAACCAAGTGACAATGTGGCATTCGTGTCTAGTGTTTTTCTGCCAAAACCCATTAGCAGCTGATAAGAGTGAGCATCGCGCCTCCCGGTGTAGTGTTCTGTTGTGTCCTGTAGTGAGTGATAATTTGCCAAGTCATCGGCAGTTAGTGGAGTAAGCTTAGCGCCTCCACGCCTAGAGGTAAAAGGTGCTCATCCTTTTGGAAATATCTAAAGGAGGATGGTGCATTATGTGATGCCTTACTCTCATGCTTGTGGTTGTGCACCAGCTTGCTATTACGTGCTTATGCTTATTTGCCTTTATGCGCTTTTGCTTGTGCTTCGCTTATAGTGTTCTTTATCATAGGTGCCTGGGTTTTAAATAAAGATTTATCTACCAAATATTGCAGGCATAATATAATAAGCATCAAGCCACATAACAAGCAAGCATAATATTAAAGGGAATATCCAGGGATTATTGCAGCTGCAGCTGCCTTGCTTCATTTCAGAGAACCATTTTTATTTGAAATTCATGAAGCTGATTTTAATTTTTTGCTTGAAGATAGCTTGTATTTGACTTGGAATATAACTTGGCATTTTGTCTTGGATAAGCTCTAAATAAGTGTCAATAGGTTAAATTTTCTTTTTAGGGAGTTCTTGAAATTAGCAGAACCTATTCACTTCATTCCATGTCAAAACTAAATCATCAAAACAAACCCAAGATGTAATTTCAGCACTTGCTTTTTCCTAGGGACTAGAGGCAAAAGTTATTTTGAAAGCTGGGTGATTAGAACAAACTACTTGGATCTTGTTGAAACATTGAACAATCAGCATATTTGTCGTATCCTGTATTGTTGGGATTCCAAAGAGACCTTGAATTTAAAAATTTGTGTATGGCTTGGGAGTCCAAGAGCCAACTTTATTGTCATGTTCTGAATGGTGTACAGCTTTGCTTGACTAGTTTAGCAGCAGTCTTCAAACAATTCAATGAAATATTTAGCCTGTCTTGGAACACATGAATCTTTTGTAGAAACCCAGCATCACAGTGGGAAAGCCATTTTGTGCCTGCTAGCTGCTTCACAATCAAAAGTCTCTTTACAAGAGATTGCTTTACTGACTCACTTTGATTCTTCCAGGTCATGTTAGGGTCTAAGATAATCCCCCAAAACTTTGGAAAGCATCAAGTCATATTTTGACTTGGTCAAAAGAGCCTGCTTGATCAATAGAGCCTGCCAGGATTGTGTCCTATACATATAGCATCTTCCAATAGTTTAGTTATTAATCCTTATCTGGAGATCTTTATCTAGGTTTCCATCAGGGGTGAGGATGTATGCTTTGGTTTGATTTCACAAAAATGCATAAACTTCAGTCTCATTTGTAGAGAGGACAGATGATATCCTGAAATTTTGAAGTTAAAGAGCCGTCATTCCTGAATACAATGCTAATTATGGCTATTTTCTTGCAACTGCTGTCCACCATCATCTAACTGGCTAATTATATTATTTGCTTTGCTAGGTGTATCATATAGAGTTCTATTGCAGCTGGCTGGGCTGCAAGATGATGCATGTTTTATGGAATTTTTATTATAGTGTTGCCCTGAGTAACCAAATCAGTTCAACTTGTGCTTACCTAACCTGTAACTCCTTGTGTAATTTTTCTCTTTTTTCATGGTCAATCTTGGAGACATATTAAATTAAAAAAAATAGTTTTTTTTAACTGAAAGTTAGGAGCGACATTAAAAGTATAAAACGAACAGAAACTATTCCGTATATGAAAGGGACTGTCCCCTCTTTAACCCCTCGCTCTTTACGCTGAAGTTTTTTCCTGTTTTAAAAAATAGAATTGTGAGAAAGAGTCTAACTTTACGGTAAAGAGTGAGGCGTTGAGGAGAGGACAGCCCCTTTCATATACCGAATAATTTCTGTTCGTTTTAAGTTTTAATGTTGCTCCTTACTTTCAGTAAAAAAAACTTTTTTATTTATTTAATTTCTGAACGTTTTTTAATTAATGCAGGGTTTTGATTTTGGCTCATCATGCATGAATAACTAAAACGAGATTTGCATATTAATTTTCCTTTTTTTGGTTAAATGGCTTTCTCGAAAGTTGTTTAATTTTATTTACGAACGTTTTTATTAGTAATAAATATACGTAATTACGAATTAACTTTTGTAACGAACTTCTATATTCATATATTATATACATCTGTATTTATATATTATATTCATATATTATATATGCCGATATTAGGGGGTTCACCCACTATTCAATGCCTCGATCATTATGCTAAATTTCGAATTTTGTTCCAATTCTTTAAGAATGACCCCTTAATCAGAAAGGCCGTTAATTAGAATAAATAGGTCTTATGATCGTGCTAAAAAAAATTTGCGTAAAGAGCGAGGTATTGATTGGGGGTGAACCCAATCATATACGTAATAATTTATGTTCGTTTTAAGTTTAGATGTTGAACCTTACTTTCAGTTGAAAAACTTATTTTTTATATATTTAATTTCTGATCATTTTTTAAATAATACTGGGAAATCTGGCGCCCCCTTCATAGCGACGTTTCTTCACCCATGAAAACTTCCTCCATAGAAAGATCCTCCCACGTAACCCCCGATCCCCCTGAAAACGTCTGTATACTTCCCAATAACCAATACTATATGTAAACATTGGTCAAAGTTCATAACTTGCAGCCCTTTCCCCGGGGACTGTAGGGGATTAAGTCATTCTCAAAGACATAGTTATTATATTTTTCGACCATGCTGAACAAAATGGCTATCTCAAAATTTCAATTGGGTGACTTTGGGGGAAAAAAGAGCTTGGGAGGGGGCCTGCCCTCCATTTTTTGGTCACTTGAAAAAGAGCACTATAAATTTTAATTTCTATTCAAATGATTCCTCCCGCGATATTCTAGGATCACTGGGTCGATACAGTCACCCCTGGGGAAAAGAAACAAAAAAAAACAAATAACGCGCATCCTTGATCTTTCTTCTTGCAAAAATACACAATTCCACATTTTTACAGATAGAAGCTTGAAACCTCTATAGTAGGGCTCTCTGATATTCTGAATCTGATGGTGTGATTTTCATGAAGGTTCTATAACTTTTAGGGTGTGTTGTCCACTTTTTTCGAAAATCAGGCAAATTTTTTCCGGCGCGTAACTTTTGGTGGGTAGGACTAAACTTGATGAAACTTATATATTTGAAATCAGCATACAAATTTAATTCTTGTGAAGTATCTATAGGTATCAAAATTCCGTTTTTTAGAGTTTTGGATACTATTGAGCCGGGTCGCTCCTTACAGTTCTGTAACTGTTTGATAAGATAAAACCTTTATTTCCAAAAACTGCGACCATAAGTTGCAAAGGGCCAAATTTAAAATTTCAGGGTCAGTAAATAAAACAGGAAAAACAAAAAAGGATGAAAAGTAACAAAAATTAAATGACTAGTAAAAGAATGCCAAAATTAAAATTGTTGGAATGAAAATCCACTCATTCCCCATTATTTAAACTAAAATTAGTCACGACATTTTAAAAACAGGTAAACTCAATATAAAGAAAAAACAAGCAAAGAAATACAAAATTTTCGCTGCTCCTTCACCAAAATTAAATAAAGTATCGTTAAAAAGTATAATTAATGGAGTGGAGTTTGTTCAATATTTTTTCAAGTAGTTGGTGTTGGTTCTTGATGTTGTCCATGAAATGAGATTTGTTGATGTTGAAAGATGATGTGGAGAATGATTATCTTTGTGTGAGCATTGGGCTGGTAGACTTCCTATTTATTTTTGTCTGGGTCAGCATCAAGACCAATGATTAAAATATAGTGTTAAATTTGTTTTGTTTTCACTGTTAACTCTGAGCCCTTTCGGATTTTTTCAGAATTTAGAGGTTTTGATATTTAAACAATAAAAGAACCTGAACTTGAGTCTCCAACTCAACCAAGCTCTCGACTGCTACCTGGTCAAATTAGACACGCTGTTCAAGAGTTGTCAATTGGCTATCAATGCCACTCAACAACTAATTATATTGATTGTTAACTAATTTTCCAATTTCGCAAATACTTCCTTCACTGCACCTCTAACTTTAATGTCAATTTGTTTACTATATTTATTTAGAGTTGACCGGAATGGTTGTGGTTGTTGCAGAGAAAATACGCTTTGCTTTCGCCTCTATGTAACCAAACTTCCAAAACGGTTCAAGATTTTTTATCCATAATTTTCTGGATGTCTTCTAAAGATGCCATGTTTGTCACATGAGGGTTATTTCTGCAAACTGGGCATTTTCACTCACAGCCAACTTGCCATGTCATTTAAATCAGTAGAGTATATTCTGCCAGACACATACAGACATTCATTGCAGATCTAGAGGCTACATAATTATATTTCCTAGCACTATAATCCTTGTCTAAATTCTTATCACATGCTGTATGCTTATCAGACATTTTTTGGGAGGCTCACACAATATCACTTTGGTGTCATTATTCTGCACTTCTGTGTCAATTTGGTGTCATTATTTGGCAATAATCGTTCATCTAAACCCTTGTTGACAAAGCTGGTAAGTACACTGTTTTCAAGCTTTATGAATTTATCAAACAAATTTCATGGATCGGATAGAGGTGAGGATCAGACAGGCACTTGGCTCACTATCCTTGACAGCAATATAAAGAATTATAGAAATGAAGAGAACAAATACTGGTTACAAAGACTAAAATAACAAGGGTAAATAATTAATAAATTAAACATTTGTAGATGAATACATTCAAATGTCATGTAGAATTGCTATTAAGTGAGACGCTTGTCTCACTAACTCAAAATTCACGAACTTCAAATAAACTGCAAAAAAAAAAAAATATTATCTTCATTCTTAATTGTTAAATCCCAAACTTTCCTTTTTTCATTTCTTCAAGGAAAAGATTCTCTCACTTTGAATGAATACATTCAAATGTCATGTAGAATTGCTATTAAGGCTGTCGCTTGTTCCATCCATTAGTCTATCAACATCACAGCTAGCTGGAAGATAGTTACCCCTCCTAAGTTTCATCCTAAAATTAACTTTAGGTACTACTAGATTATAATTTTTACTTTAACAATCAGTAAAGACATTCCTATATACTTCATGCCCTGCAATCGTCCTACCAGTTTTTGATCTACAATACTGTCATGTGAGAACCATGTGGACTTATAGGCCATTTTATGACCAAATACTGTATTGGCTGTAACTATATTATTGTGCCTTCAAAACCATAGCTGTCCATCACCATTGCTTTTTACCCTCCCCCCCCCAACATTAAATTTGCCTAAGTCATGATATCATCTATCCCTATTTGTGCTTACTTGAACATTGCAGTCTCCTTACTATGTTTTTGCCCTGGGTCTTGTCCATTTGAAAATGTAACTATGTGTAAAATTCATCTGAGTTACTGTGGTTTCTATCAGTTGATCCTGCTGGGGCTTATACCACTATGACCAGTATTATGCATTTTTTATTCACAAAATACGCAACTAAAAATCTATTATTAACACCTTTTCAACCTAAGAAGCTTCTTTAATCATAGTGAGCCCTACTCTCTGTTTACACACCTCATACTTCCTATCTGAATAAGTAAATTCTATATCACCTATTTTGATATTTTCTAACCTTAGAACATGAGTTCCTGAAACTTTTTTATGATCCAGTGTTGAATTTCATACAGAAAAGTCTCGAACGAGGGATTTTCCATGATTCGATTAAAGAACATGCTTTGGATTTTTTTTTTCGGCTATTGATGTATTGGAAGCGAGAAAGCTTTTCCTCCAGAAATTGTTTCCGAGGGAAGTTCCGTCCAGGCGAGTTGATATCAATGCCCGACGAAACGGTATTTCCGATATTATTGCAGCGTTTGAAAGATGCGACTCTGAACATATAGATGTGCTGGATTTTGTGACAAGGAACGCGAGTGAAATCCCGATAATTCCTGCTTCAGCATATTCCATGCTTAGTAGTAAGGTAAACGCCTGTTTTAATGAATTATGCGCTTTGCCAGAAAATCTTCAAACCCAGCCACCTTTCCCCTCCGCCGTTCCCCCTTCATTTAAAGATAAAACTACGTATGCAGTAATTATGATAAACGTTCCTACCGATTTCATTGATTCTGGCTTGCGAAAAAATAAATTGGACACGCTTGAAGCTCTTGAAGGGATTCTAAGTCTAAAACCTGACATTCAGAATAAAAAATAGACCATAGTTGTTCGAGATAGACAGTCAGCCGTATCCCTTTCGGCCTCAGCCTTTAAGAGCCTACCTAATGCTCAAACCAAGGTCTTCGACAAAAAAGTACTTGGTATTGTTCGGGGTATCCCTGAAATTGTAAGAGAATCATCTCAAATGGAAAGTATACTGGGATTAGCTCTTGCTATAAAAATAGGACACTCAAATTGTTTTCGTTTGGAATTTTTGGAACAGCTAGCACTGAAAAATTCAATTAAACCTGGTCTCCGACTTGGATATGAACTTTTTCGTGTTGAAGTCTATCAAGAATTACCGTGTCGCTGTTTCCAGTGCCAAGGGGTAGATCGCCCTATTGCTAGATGCCCACGTTCTCCTGATTTACCAAAATGCTCCCGCTGTGCTGGGGCTCACGAAAACACCGCAGAGAACCCTTGCTCAGCTGCTCCTAAGTGCGCCAATTGCGGAAGAAAACATGTTTCTTTTAGTTTAAAATGCTCGGTATTGAGAAATGCGCTTGCCAAGACATTATGATGACTTCTCCTTCAGCCTTAAGTTTTGTTTCTCTGAACTTTAATGGTACTAAAGATAAAGATCTGCTAATTGACGAGCTGCTAAATTTTGATGTTGTGTTCTTACTGGAGGATCTACTTTCTAAAGTTAGTACGACCAGTTTAAGACGGTTTGCTATCCATGATATATTTATTCGAGAAGAATAAAAGACCCGTGGTATCCCTTCCGGGGTACCGCAATCTTCATTCGATCGGGATAACTGCCTATGCAAATTTATTTTGATGCTAATATTCTAGCAATCCAGTGTAACAACATGGGTTTTGTAAATGTGTATCTCCCATGCAATCTTCGAAATACTCAGTCATTTACTGCTTTTGCTAAAGCTTGCTAAAGACTGAAATCTCTTTTCACAAAATTTGCAAATAAAAAATGTTGATTGAATCCTAGCCGGGGATATGAATACTGACATATTGACCTCGTCTGATCGCTCTGAACTTCTGCTAGAGTCTCTGCCAAGTGTCTATCATGTCGCTGCTAAGAACCTGGCTTATACTTATATTCATAATCGAGGCTCTGTTAAATCCGACCTCGACCATATTATTGTGTCTAAGTTCGGTCTAATTAAATTCGAGGTGTCTGTTGATGAAGATAAAATCAGTGATGACCATCTCCCTATTTCGTGCCTAATTGACCCTCCTGATGTTCAAGTCTACTTTAAGGGTTCCCATTCAAAATGGTATGAAAAGCCCAATTGGAATCGGATAAACGTTGAGATGTATATTACTACTTTATACACTCTATTCTCAACTATTAAAGTCCCGTTTCACTTCCTCCAGCCTTCGATTAATTGCCCTGATTCTAAGGAAGACCTAAATTCGTATTCTTATCAGATTGTGGGATGTTTAAAGTCGGCCACAAAAGCTGCAGTTGAGCACGTGCGTTCTGGGTCTCGCAAGCCCCTGTGGAATGTACATCCGGAAGTGAAAACAGTAAAGAATTGTGCGAAGTTTTGGTTGTGACTGTGGAACGCTTGCGATCGACCTTCTTCCGGTGCTGCGTTTACAGTCAAGCAAAAAACGAAGAAAGAATACAAATCCTGTTTACGTAATGCAAGGCTCAACGCGTGGGACGCTCCAAATAGTAAAATGACCTGGAATAGAGTTATCAATAGCAGTAAGTGTACTCCTCCAGCTCAGTCGAAATTAAACCTTTTGAATTTTGTGTACCATTATATTGACATATTTTCCGTATTCAACCAGTATGTTCAGAAACATTTTTCCAATCTACTTAGTTCGGTCCTGCCAGAGTCTCTTTGTCACCATAGAGTTCTTGTGATAAGTAGGATTTATATCGGGCGCTGAAGAAAGTAAAAAGATCAGATTCTTTTGATTGTGATGGCCATGTTTTAGAAATTTTGCTTATGATTGCCCATTATTTTTGAACCGCCTGCAGTTATTATTTCAGATTTGTGTTGCTCAATCTTGGGTTCCTGATAGTTTTCCTTCCAGTAGTGTCACTTCCATACTTAAACGAAGTAAAGATCCAGAATCTCGCTCGAATTACAAACCGATTACTGTATCTTGCTTTATGAGTAAGATTTTTGACTACATTCTTTTTCCTGAAATAATTTCTAAGTGTGATTTTTCGTCTTTTCAATTAGGATTTAGAAGAGGGGTTGGCTGCCCCCAAGCACGTCATGTGCTCAGCCGGTTGTTAAAGGAAGCTTTTGTTCAAAAGCGTTCATTGTATTGCTGCACAGTAGACATTTCCAGGGCCTTTGACAATGTTGTTCACGCCCAGGCCTTGATTCCCTTGCCTGTTCCGGAGTTAATTATTCGGTTATTTTTATATTGCGATGTTGGTATGACAACTCTTTATTAAGTGGATGTCACATATTTCTGATTCGGCAAGCTGTTAGGAAAGGCGTTAGACAGGGAGGTGTTTTATCTCTTTATACATTAAAATCTGTCCTCGCTACTTGTTTAAAACATCTATCTCCTACTGTGTTTTTTAGTGATATCGGTTTAAGTTATACTGCATATGCCGACGATATCCTTTTAGTTAGTTTTTCTCGTCCAGGGTTGGCTCAGAATTTCTGTAAGCTGTCTTCTCTACTTAGTGATATTGGTCTATCTGTTAATATGGGAAAGTTTCAGTTTATGTGCTTAAATTGTAGAACTTCTGTATCTCCACTAAAACTTGGTTCGATTTCATTACCTTGTTTGGATAATATTAAGTGGCTTGGTATATCGCCCGTCTTGCCCGTCTATTTGTGAAACTTGCTCCGAGTTGGTTATCTATGCATTAAAAAATATTCGTGTGTCGTATGGTAAAATATATCCAAATAGAGGGCGTTATAACCGTAAGGGTCTAGCTCGGCTTTATAATAGTGTTTGCTCTCCAGGAGTAAATTTCCTATCTGGATTCCATCACCTGTTGTGAAAAAAAGATTTACGGAGACTTAGAAGTGGTAACTTTAGATACTGTAAATATCTGATGTATTTACCCGGCCGTTTCAGAAATAGAAATATTGTATCCCGTTATGGTGTCATTGATGCTTGCGCGCAACTGGTCAGTGTGGCTTCTAATGTGATTAAGAATACTTGTAATGTTGCTTCTGTCACCGACCCCCTAGTTTGCTTTTTTCATTGTAATATCGGTTAAAATGTATTTTTTTGTTTTTTGTTTGTTTTCGTATTGATGCTGTTGGTTTTTTTTTTGTATTTACTCCGCAGTGTCATTTCTAATGTTCATTTGTGGGTTATAAATAAATTATTATTATTAAACTCCTAACAAGTCCAGCTCAAAGCTTCAGAATTTTTCAGTCAATACAATGTTGTTGTTTTTTAACATAGTAATGTCCCAGGTCACAACTTTCATATTATTTAAATCATTGAAATTGTTATAGTCCCAAGGAAAGAAGTGGGTCCAATAGGTCCCATTGAAACACAATTGGAAGCTGCCCATAGGAATGCTTGTACTGATCATGTGTTGGGAATTGCAACTCAGTGGAAGATAATGGAAAGCAGCAGGCTACAACCGCACATATCTTAATGGAGTATGGGATCTAAGCTAACATCCAAAACATAAGTCAGTAGAAGTGACCCTATAACTCGTGACATGACCACGTGGTTTATGGTTTTCTCAGTGAGAATGAAAAAACAGGAATTTTCTCACTTGAAAAAACATGAATTTTCTCACTTTTATGACTTTTCTTGGACGCTTATGGGTGTTGGTCAATTTATTTGATGTTTTTCATGGATGTCAACAACACTTTATGTCTGTTTTATGGTTTTTGTCAGTGAGAATGAAAAAACAGTGACGAGTACAGCAATTTATGGATGTTTTATGGTTTTTGTCAGTGAGAATGAAAAAACAGAATTTTTCTCACTTGAAAAAACAGGAATTTTCTCACATTGATGGATGTTTTCTTGGATGGTTATGTGTGTTGGTTAATTTATTTGATGTTTTTCATGGATGTCAACAGCAATTCATGTCTGTTTTATGGTTTTGTCAGTGAGAATGGAAAAATAGGAACTTTCTCACTTTAATGGATGTCAACAGCAATTTATGGATGTTTTATGGTTCATTGTCAGTGAGAATGGAAAAACAGGAATTTTCTCACTTTGATGGTTGTTTCAAGGTCGATTTATTTGCTGTTGTTTGTCCAGGTGTAATGACATTGGGGTGATTTACGTAATCGGTGGGGGAATTATTGGTTCACGAAGGGGAAATTAAGAAACAAACATGGCTTCATTGTTGTTTGGCTAACCTAACCTGAGAAATTGATTT